>NC_042981.1:17508135-17808135 GCF_901001165.1 Salmo trutta
AGAGAGATAGAGCGAGAGCTAGAGAAGAACGAGAGAGAGAGATAGCAGACGACGAGAGAGGAGGAGGCGACAGACACAGAGCGCAGGAGAGAGAGCAGACATCACCAAGAGAGAGAGAGAGCAGCAGACACACACAGAGAGAGGCGAGAGAGAGCAGACACACAACAGGAGAGAGAGAGAGAGCAGCAGGACACCACACAGAGAGAGAGAAGAAGAGAGCAGGAACACAGCGAGAGAGAGAGAGAGAGAGAGCAGCAAAGAGAGAGAGAGAGAGCAGACACACAGAGAGAGAGAGAGAGAGAGCAGACACAGAGAGAGAGAGAGAGCAGACACAGAGAGAGAGAGAGCAGACACAGAGAGAGAGAGAGAGAGAGAGAGAGAGAGAGAGAGAGAGAGCGAGCAGACATACAGAGAGAGAGAGAGCGAGAGAGCGAGAGAGGAGGACCACTCAGAGACCCCTACCAGAGCACTGCACCACCAAGGAGCCCCAGGCCCCCTCAACGCCACACCAGACTCAGTGCACCCCACAGGCCCCACCAACCACCAGAGCATCACCACTTCCATCGGCTTAGCCAGACCAGACCGGGCCCAGCCTACTACCCCACACCAGACCACCACCTTTACCAGACCAGAGAGGAAGCCCCACGGCCCAGAACTGGCCCTCCTCCACTCCACAGGGCCCAGCCTACTACCCCACACCAGACCAAATAACAGAAAAAATGTTAGTTTATATCCTGTTTATCTCACTCTTAACAACTTATTAGTTAGTAGTTACTGTATTTCTGACTGCTATTCTTTCTTTTTGCAACATGAAATCGCTATCAGTTAGCATGTGGAACATTCAGGGCCTAAACTCAGCAACCTTTGGACTGAAGAGTTTAGCACTGGAGTTCAACAAAAATCTTAAAGATGTTGATGTCATCATTCTGCAGGAGACATGGTGTAAGGCTGACACTGTCACTCACTGTCCCACAGGCTACAGAGAGGTCATTGTGCCATTACAAAAACACAGCTCTGTCAATAGATGCAGAGACTCTGGAGGATTGATCATTTGGTACAAATCCGAACTACAAAATCTAATTGATCCCCTCAAAATTGGCAAATATCACATTTGGTTAAAACTAAAAAAAGAACTTGTACTGACAGAAAAATATGTGTTCCTTTGTGCAGTATATATCCCCCCTCAGAATCCCCATATTACTCAGAGGAGATCTTCCCCACCCTTGAGGAAGAGACGTGGCATTTCCAGGCCCAGGGAAATGTGCTCATCTGTGGGGACACAAATGCGCGCACAGGAACACTACCTGATCTAACGAGCACACGAGGGTACAGCTTTATTACAGGCCATACTGTTTCTAACTGTCTTAATCTCCCCCATAGAAACAACAATGACAGCACCGTCAACAAAAACAGAAGGGATCTTTTGCAGCTCTGTAGAAGTCTGGGTCTGTACTTTGTCAATGGTAGGTTACGGGGAGACTCTTTGGGGAGAGTCACCTATTGCTTACCTCTTGGCCACAGTACAGTAGACTATATGATTACAGACATTGACCCTTTCTCTCTCAGCTCATTCACTGTCAAGCCACTAACACCTCTGTCTGATCACAGCCAAATTACGTTGTTCCTCAAAAGAACAGACATGGAAACCACACATTCACAGCCCAGTAAGCCGTACAACATCAGAAACTCATATAGATGGGCCCAAAACAGCACAGAAGAATACCAGAAAGCAACCTGGAACCAAAATATCCAAACACTTAGATAACTTTCTGGATACCACATTCACTCACAGTAAAGAAGGCATCAATCTAGCAGTACGAAACATCAACTATATATTCAGGCAAACGGCAAAAGAAGCACAATTGAAATTGATAAAAAAAAAAAAAAAAAAAAAATCACAGATGACAACTGGTTTGATGCAGATTGTAAAATTATAAGGAAAAAACTTAGAACACTATCCAACCAAAAGCACAGAGACCCAAATAATGGTGAATTACGCCTTCATTACTGTGAGACTTTAAAACTCTATAAAACGTACACTCAGAACCAAAAAAGCACAGTACAACAGCAAGCAGCTGACACTACATGAGGAGTCCATAAACACAAACAACTTCTGGCAAAATTGGAAAAAACTAAAAAAAATCTAAACAAGAGGAATTAGCGATACAAAATGGTGACATATGGACAACCCATTTCAAAACACTCTACAACACCGTTCAAATTGACACAAACGCAGAACAACGCCAAATTCATGAGAAGTTGAATGGATTAGAAAAAGCTATAATGGACAATCAAAATCCATTGGACTCCCCAATTACTGACCAGGAGCTCTATAAGAAACTTCAGGCCCTCAAATTTAAAAAAAGCAAGCGGACCTGATGGTATCCTAAATGAGATGCTCAAACTCACTAGTGCAAAATTTCAATTGGCTATATTAAAACTGTTTAATTTGATCCTGAGTGTAGGTTATTTCCCTGACATCTGGAATCAAGGACTCATAACCCCAATCTTTAAGAACGGAGACAAATTTGGCCCTAACAATTACAGAGGCATTTGTGTGAACAGTAACCTGGGGAAGGTGTTCTGTAGTATCATCAATGTAAGAGTTCTAAACTTCCTTAATAAGCACAATGTCTTGAGTAAAAGCCAAATTGGATGTATACCAAAATGTCGCACAACTGATCATATTTACACCTTACACACCCTGATAGATAAACATGTCCACCAAAATATACACTTGCTTTATCGACTTCCAAAAAGCATTTGATTCTATTTGGCATACAGGACTGTTCTACAAAGTTATTGAAAGTGGTGTAGGGGGTAAAACATATGACATAATTAAATCAATGTATACTGGCAATACGTGCAGCATTAAAATTGGTAAGAAAAGAACAGAATTCTTTAACCAGGGGCGGGGCCTTCGTCAGGGTTGTAATCTGAGCCCTGCACTCTTCAATATTTACATTAACGAATTGGCCACTATTCTAGAAAAATCCTCAGCCCCTGGTGTTAGTCTCCACAATTCAGAAGTTAAATGCCTACTCTTCGCAGATGACCTATGCCTGCTGTCACCCACAGCACATGGCCTATAGCAGAGCCTGGACCTGCTAGAGCAGTACTGCCAGACCTGGGCCCTGGCAGTAAACCCCAAAAATACTAAAATAATGATTTTCCAGAGAAGATCCAGATCTCAGGGAATTAGACCAAAGTTCTCAATTGGTACAAAATATATAGAGTACAATACACACTACAATTACTTATTTTTAAACCTAAGTTCAACTGGACACCTTAATGAGGCAGTGAATGAACTGAGAGAGAAAGCACGCAGGGCATTCTACGCCATTAAAAAGCAAATTCAAATTGAAATACCTATTAAAATTTGCCTAAAACTAATTGAATATGTCATTGAACCAATTGCACTTTATGGCAGCGAGGTGTGGGGTCCACTTGCAAAACAAGATTTCATCAAATGGGACAAACACCCCATTGAAACCCTACATGCAGAGTTCTGTAAGATTCTCCTACGTGTCCAGAGGAAAACTACAAACAATGCATGCAGGGCAGAATTAGGCCAATATCCACTAATAATAAAAACCCAAAAAAGAGCAATTCAGTTTTGGAAACATCTAAAATACACTGACCCCCTCTCATATCATTACCAAGCCCTGCAATGCCAAGAGCTGAGCAAAGGAAAGAGTCCCCTCATCCAGCTGGTCCTGGGGCTGAGTTCACAAACCTGTTCTACTAACACACTGAAGCCTCAGGACTAGAACATCCAATCAATCAGAATAAACCAAATTACAACACAGTCAAAACAAAACTACATTGCTTATTGGGAAACACAAGCACAAACACAAAGCAAAATGCAGTGCTATCTGGCCCTAAATCGACAGTACACCATGGCTAAATATTTGACCATGGTTACTGATCAAAACCTTAGAAAAACCTTGACAAAGTACAGGCTCAGTGAGCACAGCCTTGCCATTGAGAAGGGTAGACACAGGAAAACCTGGCTCCCTGTGGAGGAAAGGCTGTGCAACCACTGCACAACAGCAGAACCTGAGACGGAGCTGCATTTCCTGACAAAATATCAAAACAATTAGAGTGTCATTTCCCCAAATTTGAAACCCTATTTCAAGGTTTCAAAGACCTCTCTGATGAGGATAGGCTACCCGTCCTGTTGGGGGAGGACGCAGAGAGCTGTGTGTTGGCAGCTCACTACATTGCTGCCTGCCATAAGTTGAGGGACAGTGTCTGACAGAGAGAGAACAGACACACAGAGAGAGAGAACAGACACACAGAGAGAGAGAACAGACACACAGAGAGAGAGAGAACAGACACACAGAGAGAGAGAAGACACACAGAGAGCTCACAGGCATCTAGAGCCACTGAGCTTCCTCAGGAGGAGGCAAAGACTGGCAGCGAGGGCTATCATGGGGGCATAAGAGGACCCCTCTGGTTTTCCCCCCTCTCCTCCACCCCAGAGTCCAGATCATCCACCCCTCCCTTCACCCTCATAATATCCAGTTTGAGCTGCACCTCATTGGAGTGGTCCGGGTGGGAGCGGCCCGGGGGTGGGCGCAGGGAGCAGAACAGTGCCCTGAGGTTGTGTCTGAACTTGGAGCTCATGCCCAGCTAGATGAAGGGGTTGTAGAAGCTGGCTGACTTAGCGAACAGTCTGGCCAGGATGTTGTGGAGAGGAGGCCACATTGAGATGAACTTGTAGGGAGACCAGACCATCAGGAAGGCTGAACACAGGATCAGACACCTAGGGGAGGAGTTCGTATAATACACACTACACATGAATAGCCACAAACACTGACCTAACCAATACCTTCTGAAGATGAGAAGATATACATTTGCATTGGACTAAAAACGTAAATGAAATCAAAGCAGGCCATCAGTAGACCAAAATTGCTTAGTACATTGAATCCAACAGCATTTACATGTGTAGTATGTATCCTGCAGCTATCATGATTTCACAAAAACAATGACTACAACTGAGATCATAATCTGATTCTCTCTAATAATAATAGTCCCATCTGATCTGTGCCATCAAGCCAACCTGCCCACCGGCAGTCCGGGAGCACTGAGCAGCTTAAGGCCTTGACCTGGAGCAGCAGATAATGGGCTTTAGAGTGGCTGACATTGACCCAGGGTGCACTGCCATGAGAACCTGGACCACACCCCCTGCCCCGCAACCTTGGCAGGGTCACAGCACAGACCACATACCATGGCTAGGCTGGCATCCCTTGTAACGAATGACACTGATAGCTGTCAGTGTGTTGATGCTTATGAGCCCAAAGGGCAGGATCGGGAAGCCGTCCACCTGGCAGACATGCAGACTGGCACGCACACCTACATCCACACACTTTTACATTAGGATGAAGTGCCTGCAACTCTCTGCCAGCCTGTGGAGGGAGGAATCCTTCCAAACCGTGTTGTCATCACCCACTAACCAGACTCTCACGGTACAAGCCAGGTAGACTAACTACTGCAGGATTAAAACACACAATTCTCTGGTGGAATGTGATGTTGTTCTTTGTCGTTCATTCCAGTCGTCTGTCAAGTGGAATGCTGGGAGTCCTGGATAGACACGGTAACAGTAGCCAACTGAGGGATTGATTTAATAATATGTAGAGCTAGAATGTAGTTTTGTTTCATATTCACAGATGAACTCCTTGATAAGATCTGGGTTCCTTGTCAATCTATGAAGTGATCTTGAACCTTATTCAAGGTTTTACAACAACTACTAACAGGGTTTGGTTCAATTACATTTAGTTTGGTCTGTTTGAACTGGAACTAAACTGGAATTTAATATTTGTACATTTCACAGTTGATGGAATTAACGCACTTATAAAAAAATGCACTGCAGGATGTTTTAAATCATTTCTACCTGTATTCTACATTTCCAGTATAGCTAGTTTGTCTGAACAGTGACATTATCAGCCTGAAGGAATTTCATTTACATTTATGGAATTGTTGGGTTGGGATAATATTGAATTGGGAATTTAATTATTGTAATTTACTGAACATTGGAATTGAGAGGAATAGAATTCTCAGAATTCAAAGACTGACCTGGAATTAGAATTTAATTTGTGGAATTACCCACAACCCTGTCTCCTAAGAGGGTCAGCATATCAACTTCTGTCTAGTAATACACAAAACCACTATTAAAACAGTGCAACTATAACTAGCATTAGAAATCTCTTGGAGGGCCATATATGTAATCTGAAACATCTAATCTAGTTGTATTGGTCACATACACATGGTTAGCAGATGTTAATGCGAGTGTAGCGAAATGCTTGTGCTTCTAGTTCCGACAATGCAGTAATATCTAACAAATTCACAACAGCTACCTTATACACACAAATGTAAGGGATGAATAAGAATATGTACATATAAATATATGGATGAGCAATGGCCGTGCGGCATAGACAAGATTCAGTGGATGGTATAGAGCAGTAGATACATATGAGATGGGTGATGTAGGATATGTAAACATTATTAAAGTGGCGTTATTTAAGGTGACAAGTGATACCATTATTAAGTCCATTTATTAAAGTGGCCAGAGATTTGAGTCTACGTTGACAGCAGCCTCTCTATGTTAGTGATGGCTGTTTAACAGTCTGATGGCCTTGAGATAGAAGCAGTTTCAGTCTCAGCTTTGATGCGCCTGTACTGACCCCCCTTCTGGATGATAGCGGGGTGAACAGGCAGTGGGTCAGGTGGTTGTTGTCCTTGATGATCTTTTTGGCCTTCCTGTGACGTCGGGTGCTGTAGGTATCCTGGAGGGCAGGTAGTTTGCCCCCGGTGATGCGTTGTGCAGACCTCACTACCCTCTGGAGAGCCTTGCGGTTGAGGGCGGTGAAGTTGCCGTACCAGGCGGTGACACAGCCCGATAAGATGCTCTCGATTGTGCATCTGTAAAAGTTTGTGAGTGTTTTAGCCAAATTTCTTCAGCCTCCTGAGGTTGAAGGGGCGCTGTTGCGCCTTCTTCGCCATGCTGTCTGTGTGGGTGGACCATTTCAGTTTGTCCATGGTGTGTACGCCGAGGAACTTAAAAAAAAAACTTTCAGCCTTCTCCACTACTGTCCCATCGATGTGGATAGGGGGTGCTCCTTCTGCTGTTTCCTGAAGTCCACGATCATCTCCTTTGTTTTGTTGACAATGAGTGTGAGGTTATTTTTCTGACACCACACTCTGAGGGCCCTCACCTCCTCGTCGTTGTTGGTAATCAGGCCTACCACTGTAGTGTCATCTGCAAACTTGATGATAGAGTTGGAAGCATGCATGGCCACGCAGTCATGGGTGAACAGGGAGTACAGGAGAGGGCTGAGAACACACCCTTGTGGGGCCCCAGTGTTGAGGATCAGCGGGGTGGAGATGTTTCCTATCTTCACCACCTGGGGCCAGCCCGTCAGGAAGTCCAGGACCCAGTTGCATAGGGCGGGGTCGAGACTCAGGTTCTCGAGCTTAATGACGAGTTTGGAGGGTACGATGGTGTTAAATGCTGAGCTGTAGTCAATGAACAGCATTCTTACATAGGTATTCCTCTTGTCCAGATGGCATAGGGCAGCGTGCAGTGTGATGGCTATTGCATTGTCAGTGGACCTATTGGGGCGGTAAGCAAATTGGAGTGGGTCTAGGGTGTCAGGTAGGGTGGAGGTGATATGATCCTTGACTAGTCTCTCAAAGCACTTCATGATGACAGAAGCGAGTGCTACAGGGCAGTAGTCATTTAGTTATCTTAGCTTTCTTGGGAACAGGAACAATGTTGGCCATCTTGAAGCATGTGGGGACAGCAGACCGGGACAGGGATTGATTGAATATGTCCGTAAACACACCAGCCAGCTGGTCTGCGCATGCTCGGAGGACGCGGCTAGGGATGCCGTCTTGGCCGGCAGCCTTGCGATGGTTAACGCGTTTAAATGTTTTACTCACGTTGGCCACAGGCTTTGGTAGCGGGCCGTGTCAGTAGCACTGTATTGTCCTCAAAGCGAGACACTTTAATAACAAATCACCAGTAGAATCACCACTCCATTACCTAGCCAGGAGAACCACCCTGGAAATGTAAATAAAATACATCCCAATTTAACCATATCCATGAAGACAACTCATAATGCCATCAGAATACAAGTACACTCAAGATTCACCATGTGTTTATTTTGTGAAAGTTGTCTATTCTATATTATCAACAGTGTAGCTTTATAGCAGTTTGACAAGATAAACATTAGAATAATGACCTAGTATTAACAAGTAAACACCAATGGCAGTCTCCTCCTTAGCTGACACCCTGTAGACAGTCACATTTGGACGGGATATAATGGTGTCCTCCATCAGCACCCTTGTCTTCTGAGTGCCACTAAGCCAAGATCCAAACTTTCACAACAGTCTCATTTCAACACACACACACACACACACACACACACACACACACACGTCTGAAGAGCCCAGTGTTGTTCTGATTATAGACAGGTGAAGTGAGTGGTGTCCCAGAGACCGCTCAGGTGGATGGTCGCGTTCTCTTGTCTTTATTCCAAGTGAGAGCATGACAGAGTTGAGAATCACCCTCTCAGTCTCTCCACAGGATCACCATGTCTGTGGCCAGCCAGCCAGCAGCAGGCAGGTGTACAGCAATAGACCGAGGCTGAGAGAACAGGCATGGCTGTCTCTTTCATACATTATTAGCCTAATCCCTTGATCCTGTTAATGAGAGTGTCTGATGCAATGCTAGCCACTGAAGTCAGGTCAGCTAATACACTTAGCTAAATACTCCGATTGGTGACACACTAAACAATGGTCAAGGAAGTGGGCTATGGTGTGAAACAATATAGAGATGAAGCAACAGCACCTGTATAGTAATGGTGAGTTCTCCATGCTAGAACTCTGGGTCAACAAAACAGACAACTGCCTGCTTGGTTGATGAGTTCAGCTCCAAAATGGCCTAAGGGGAACGGAAACAGACAAACAGGACTATATGTCTTTAAATATAAAAAAATGAATCCTTGTGCACAGCAAGAGGACGTCTCTGCTAAAACACCCTGTTCTGATCTAGAATAAGATGAAACAAAGGACAAGTTGGAAAACCCTGGTACAAACCCTAGACGTCACGACAGTGCTGAGTAAGACTTAATCTTTATTTGTTGAGAGTGTAAAGATAATTAGGTAAACAATGTAAGTACAGTACACATTATAAAATACATGGAATATCAGAGAGAGAACCTAGAGGTATGATTCAGGAGGTCTTGAGTATTTAGGAGAAATGGAATCGAAGAAAATAAAATGTTCATACATTTTCTTGTTTTTACTTTTGGCCGAGTGAGGACAGCTGTGGAGATAAGCATGGAGAAATAATCAAAACAAGAAATTTGAGATCAATTAAGCAGAGTAGGTTATTTAACACAAACCCAAAATATGTGTCATAATGTCATATTATGTTTAGGGCTTGTTAATGATTACTGTTGATAATGTCATGACATTATCAAATGATAATGATCAATTATATATAATTAGCAGTATTTAAAAAAAAACTTCTCTAGGCTTGGGGGCGCTATTTTCACATCCGGATGAAAAGTGTGCCCAAAGTAAACTGCCTGCTACTCAGGCCCAGAAGCTAGGATATGCATATAATTGGTAGTTTTGGATAGAAAACACTCTATAGTTTCTAAAACTGTTTGAATAATGTCTGAGTATAACAGAACTGATTTGGCAGGCGAAACCCCGAGCACAATCCATCCAGGAAAAATTGTTTGAGGTCAATCTGTTTTCCATTGGTTTTCTATGGTAAGCCTGTTTTAATAAAAATATTCTTGCAATTCCTATAGCTTCCACTAGATGTCAACAGTCTTTAGAAATTGGTTGATGTTTTTCTTTAGAGAAATGAAGAAGTACTGCTGTCCAGAACGAGGGTCTAGCCTAGGGCTCTCTAATGTTTTGATGCACGCAACCTGGAACGCGCTTTCATTGTTTTCCTCCGGTATTGAGCACAGTTTATCCCGTCTTAAATTTTAGCGATTATTTACGTTAAAAAATACCTAAAGTTGTTTGAAATGTTTGGATCAAGATTACAGGTAACTTATAAGATATTTTGTAGTCATGTTGCGCGAGTTGGAACCAGTGTTTTTTTTTTATCAAACGCGCCAAATAAATGGACATTTTGGAGATATAACGACAGAATTAATCGAACAAAAGGACCATTTGTGATGTTAATGGGACATATTGGAGTGCCAACAGAAGAAGTTCTTCAAAGGCATGAATTAAATAATTATTTCTGACTTTTGTGTCACGCCTGGCGGGATGAAATATGATTGTCTGTTTGTTTGATGGGGTGCTATCCTCAGATAATAGCATGGTTTGCTTTCGCCATAAAGCCTTTTTGAAATCTGACACGGTGGCTAGATTAACAAGTTCAGCTTTAACTTGGTGTATTGCACTTGTGAATGTATGAAAGTTAAATATTTTGTATAATTTTTGTTGAATTTGGCGCTGTGCCATTTCACCGGATGTTGTCAAATCGATCCCGTTAACGGGATTTGAGCCATAAGAAGTTTTAAATGCTGTTGGTCCTCCTACCTGCTTGATGAACTGTCCTGCATTGAAGAGCTCACTGCATCCGTACAGCACCCTCTTCCCTGGCTTTGCCTAAAAAAAGGGTACCACAAAATACACATGGTTCAATAAAAACGCAACTGGATATATGAAGAAGTTCTCAAAAAACAAACCGATTTAGAGTAATAAGAAGCTACCTTTGTGTAGTCCACCAGGTTTTGATATTCTACGTAGTTCCCTCCTCCCACCATGAAGACAATAGCCTAAAATAGAAGGAGAGAAAGTGTCATTTTGAGACCGTAATGCTACATCAGGCTGCTAGGTTCAGGTCCAGTACACACATTAGATTAGTGCCCTCCCCTTCACACTGTCAGGCCAGGCTAAGCGCCAGGACCGTCTGGGCTACTCAGGGCCACAGCAGTTACTGGACTTAATGGAGGTCCTATTTGTGTCTCTTTCTGCTGACCATGACAGGACTCACCTCTTGAAACGGGTTCTTGTTCCTTGGGATGGAGCTGGTTGGAAGGCAGGAGTGTTAGAAACATCTTACAGACACAGAAAATGCACACAATTATTTATAGGCCTTAATTAAGTAACTGCTATCTTTGGACCTCTTTATGGAGTCTTACCTCTCACTGCCACGCAGCATCTTGGGATCAAAGTATCTGTAGTCATCAGTCTCCTGCAGATCATAAATCATCAGTACACCAAACTCAATTCTAGAAACCCTCAAATCCTTCCACTGCTTAGAGGTCACCCAATTCCTCTTGGTAACCACAGCTCCTGTACAAGCAGGATGGATCCTGTGAGACACATTTAACTCATTCAGATCAGAGAATACCCCTCTCTCCTTCCCCCATTTTGCAAAGTAGCTTATCTAAAAAAGTAATTATTCACAAATAGTGATGAATAGTTTTCCCACATATTCAGTCAGAAGTGATCTGAACAGAATAGAGGCATGATTGGAGAGATCTCAGACTGCATACATGAGACTCCAATCAGGTTGTCCATCTTTTTTCTACTGTATCATGAGCATGCTTCCCTCCTGAATGTGATGGTGCAACACAAATACATATGTCCACAATAGAGAGGGAAGAGAGGGGGAGAAGGAGGGAAGAGACAAGGAGGGAATAAAAGAGGAGACTCACCGGGTTGGACTTCATCTCCATCAGGTTGTCTAGGATACGTGTGATGGGCAGGTTCTGAAAGACAAACTCTTTCAAACTCTGTTTTGCTCACCGGATGATATCATTCATTACAGACTGACTAACATAGCAGCTACGTGAGATAATTATCATACATGTCTCCAGGAAAAACCTTCCCATCAAAGCCAATTGAAATCTGGACACCAAAAACACACATACAGACAGTATCCTAATGAGACTGCTCCTCAGCCAGCCTCTCTCTGTCAGCCAGCCAGTCTCTCTCTCTGTCAGCCAGCCAGTCTCTCTCTCTGCCAGCCAGCCAGCCACTATCTCAGCCAGCCTCTCAGCCAGCCTCTCAGCCAGCCTCTCAGCCAGCCTCTCAGCCAGCCAGCCTCTCTCAGCCAGCCAGCCGTGTCTCTCTCAGGCAGGCAGGCAGCCAGCCAGCCACTCAGGCAGGCAGGCAGGCAGCCAGCCAGCCACTCAGGCAGGCAGGCAGCCAGCCAGCCAGCCACTCAGGCAGGCAGCCAGCCACTCAGGCAGGCAGCCAGCCACTCAGGCAGGCAGCCAGCCACTCAGGCAGGCAGCCAACCACTCAGGCAGGCAGGCAGGCAGCCAGCCACTCAGGCAGGCAGGCAGGCAGCCAGCCAGCCACTCAGGCAGGCAGGCAGGCCGGCGGCCACTCAGGCAGGCAGGCCGGCCGGCGGCCACTCAGGCAGGCAGGCAGGCCGGCCGGCGGCCACTCAGGCAGGCAGGCAGGCCGGCCGGCGGCCACTCAGGCAGGCAGGCAGGCCGGCCGGCGGCCACTCAGGCAGGCAGGCAGGCCGGCCGGCGGCCACTCAGGCAGGCAGGCAGGCCGGCCGGCGGCCACTCAGGCAGGCAGGCAGGCGGCCGGCGGCCAGTCAGGCAGGCAGGCAGGCCGGCCGGCGGCCACTCAGGCAGGCAGGCAGGCCGGCCGGCGGCCACTCAGGCAGGCAGGCAGGCCGGCCGGCGGCCACTCAGGCAGGCAGGCAGGCCGGCCGGCGGCCACTCAGGCAGGCAGGCAGGCCGGCCGGCGGCCACTCAGGCAGGCAGGCAGGCCGGCCGGCGGCCACTCAGGCAGGCAGGCAGGCCGGCCGGCGGCCACGCAGGCAGGCAGGCAGGCCGGCGGCGGCCACTCAGGCAGGCAGGCAGCAGGCCGGCCGGCGGCCACTCAGGCAGGCAGGCAGGCCGGCCGGCGGCCACTCAGGCAGGCAGGCAGGCCGGCCGGCGGCCACTCAGGCAGGCAGGCAGGCCGGCCGGCGGCCACTCAGGCAGGCAGGCAGGCCGGCCGGCGGCCACTCAGGCAGGCATGCAGGCCGGCCGGCGGCCACTCACTCAAGCAGGCAGCCACTCACTCACTCACTCAGACAGGCACTCACTCAGGCAGGCACTCACTCAGGCAGGCACTCACTCACTCACTCACTCAGAAAGGCACTCACTCACTCACTCACTCAGAAAGGCAGGCACTCACTCACTCACGCAGGCAGGCAGGCAGGCAAGCAGCCACTCACTCACTCAGGCAGGCAGCCACTCACTCACGCAGGCAGCCACTCACTCACTCACTCAGGCAGCCACTCACTCACTCACTCACTCAGGCAGCCACTCACTCAGGCAGGCAGGCACTCACTCACTCAGGCAGGCAGGCAGGCACTCACTCACGCAGGCAGGCAGCCACTCACTCACGCAGGCAGGCAGCCACTCACTCACGCAGCCTCTCAGGCAGCCAGCCAGCCTCTCAGCCAGCCAGCCAGCCAGTCTCACAGCCAGCCAGCCAGGCAGCCAGCCACTCAGCCAGCCAGGCAGCCAGCCAGTCAGGCAGGCAGGCAGGCAGCCACTCACTCACTCAGGCAGGCAGCCACTCACTCACTCACTCACTCACTCAGGCAGGCAGCCACTCACTCACGCAGGCAGGCAGCCACTCACTCACTCACGCAGGCAGGCAGGCAGGCAGCCACTCACTCACTCACTCACGCAGGCAGGCAGCCACTCACTCACGCAGGCAGCCACTCACTCACGCAGGCAGGCAGGCAGGCACTCACTCACGCAGGCAGGCAGGCAGGCACTCACTCAGTCACTCAGTGAGTGAGTGGCTGGCTGCCTGCCTGCCTCACTCACTCACTCACTCACTCACTCACTCACTCAGGCAGGCAGCCAGCCACTCACTCAGGCAGGCAGCTAGCCACTCACTCAGGCAGCCTCTCAGCCAGCCAGCCAGTCTCACAGCCAGCCAGCCAGCCAGTCTCACAGCCAGCCAGACAGCCAGTCTCACAGCCAGCCAGACAGTCTCACAGCCAGCCAGACAGTCTCACAGCCAGCCCCTCAGCCAGCCAGCCTCTCAGGCAGCCAGCCAGCCTCTCAGCCAGCCTCTCAGCCAGCCAGCCAGTCTCACAGCCAGCCAGCCACTCAGGCAGGCAGGCAGCCAGCCAGCCACTCAGGCAGTCAGGTAGCCAGCCAGTCAGGCAGCCAGCCAGTCAGGCAGCCAGCCAGCCAGCCACTCAGGCAGGCAGGCAGGCAGGCAGCCAGCCACTCAGGCAGCCAGCCACTCAGCCAGGCAGGCAGCTAGCCACTCAGCCAGGCAGGCAGCCAGCCACTCAGGCAGCTAGCCACTCAGCCAGGCAGGCAGCCAGCCAGCCAGACAGCCAATCAGGCAGGCAGCCAGCCAGCCAGCCAATGAGGCAGGCAGGCAGCCAGCCAGCCAATGAGGCAGGCAGGCAGCCAGCCAGCCAGCCAGCCAGCCAATGAGGCAGCCAGCCAGCCAATGAGGCAGGCAGGCAGGCAGCCAGCCAGCCAGCCAGCCAATCAGGCAGGCAGCCAGCCAGCCAGCCAGCCAATCAGGCAGGCAGGCAGCCAGCCAACCAGCCAATCAGGCAGGCAGGCAGCCAGCCAACCAGCCAATCAGGCAGGCAGGCAGCCAGCCAACCAGCCAATCAGGCAGGCAGCCAGCCAATCAGGCAGGCAGCCAGCCAGCCAGCCAATCAGGCAGGCAGCCAGCCAGCCAATCAGGCAGGCAGCCAGCCAATCAGGCAGGCAGCCAGGCAGCCAGCCAATCAGGCAGCCAGGCAGGCAGCCAGCCAGCCAGGCAGGCAGCCAGCCAGCCAGCCAGCCACTCAGGCAGGCAGGCAGCCAGCCACTCAGGCAGGCAGGCAGCCAGCCACTCAGGCAGGCAGGCAGCCAGCCACTCAGGCAGGCAGCCAGCCAGCCACTCAGGCAGGCAGGCAGCCAGCCAGCCACTCAGGCAGGCAGGCAGCCAGCCAGCCACTCAGGCAGGCAGGCAGCCAGCCAGCCACTCAGGCAGGCAGGCAGGCAGCCAGCCACTCAGGCAGGCAGGCAGGCAGCCACTCAGGCAGGCAGGCAGCCAGCCACTCAGGCAGGCAGGCAGGCAGCCAGCCAGCCAGCCACTCAGGCAGGCAGGCAGCCAGCCAGCCACTCAGGCAGGCAGGCAGGCAGCCAGCCACTCAGGCAGGCAGGCAGGCAGCCAGCCAGCCACTCAGGCAGGCAGGCAGCCAGCCAGCCACTCAGGCAGGCAGGCAGCCAGTCAGGCAGCCAGCCAGCCAGCCAGTCAGGCAGCCAGCCAGCCAGCCAGTCAGGCAGCCAGCCAGCCACTCAGGCAGGCAGGCAGCCAGCCAGCCACTCAGGCAGGCAGGCAGCCAGCCAGCCACTCAGGCAGGCAGGCAGCCAGCCAGCCACTCAGGCAGGCAGCCAGCCACTCAGGCAGGCAGCCAGGCAGGCAGGCAGCCAGCCAGCCACTCAGGCAGGCAGGCAGGCAGCCAGCCACTCAGGCAGGCAGGCAGGCAGCCAGCCACTCAGGCAGGCAGGCAGCCAGCCAGCCACTCAGGCAGGCAGGCAGCCAGCCAGCCACTCAGGCAGGCAGGCAGCCAGCCAGCCACTCAGGCAGGCAGGCAGCCAGCCAGCCACTCAGGCAGCCAGCCAGCCACTCAGGCAGGCAGGCAGGCAGCCAGCCAGCCACTCAGGCAGGCAGCCAGCCAGCCAGCCAGCCATTCAGGCAGGCAGGCAGCCAGCCAGCCAGCCATTCAGGCAGGCAGGCACTCAGGCAGCCAGCCAGCCATTCAGGCAGGCAGGCACTCAGGCAGCCAGCCACTCTCTCAGGCAGGCAGGCAGGCGGCCACTCTCTCAGGCAGGCAGGCAGGCAGCCAGCCAGCCACTCAGGCAGTCAGGTAGCCAGCCAGTCAGGCAGCCAGCCAGCCAGTCAGGCAGGCAGCCAGCCACTCAGGCAGGCAGCCAGCCAGCCAGCCACTCAGGCAGGCAGGCAGCCAGCCAGCCACTCAGCCAATCAGGCAGGCAGCCAGCCAGCCACTCAGCCAATCAGGCAGGCAGCCAGCCAGCCAGCCACTCAGCCAATCAGGCAGGCAGCCAGCCAGCCAGCCACTCAGCCAATCAGGCAGGCAGCCAGCCAGCCAGCCACTCAGCCAATCAGGCAGGCAGCCAGCCAGCCAGCCACTCAGCCAATCAGGCAGGCAGCCAGCCAGCCAGCCACTCAGCCAATCAGGCAGGCAGCCAGCCAGCCAGCCACTCAGCCAATCAGGCAGGCAGCCAGCCAGCCAATCAGGCAGGCAGCCAGCCAGCCAGCCAACAAGCCAGCCAGCCAGCCAGCCAGCCACTCAGGCAGGCAGGCAGCCAGCCAGCCACTCAGGCAGGCAGGCAGCCAGCCAGCCACTCAGGCAGGCAGGCAGCCAGCCAGCCACTCAGGCAGGCAGGCAGCCAGCCAGCCACTCAGGCAGGCAGGCAGCCAGCCAGCCACTCAGGCAGGCAGGCAGCCAGCCAGCCACTCAGGCAGGCAGGCAGCCAGCCAGCCACTCAGGCAGGCAGGCAGCCAGCCAGCCACTCAGGCAGGCAGGCAGCCAGCCACTCAGGCAGGCAGCCAGCCAGCCAGCCACTCAGGCAGGCAGGCAGGCACTCAGGCAGCCAGCCACTCAGGCAGCCAGCCACTCAGACAGGCAGGCACTCAGACAGGCAGGCACTCAGACAGGCAGGCACTCAGACAGGCAGGCACTCAGACAGGCACTCAGGCAGGCAGGCACTCAGGCAGCCAGCCACTCAGGCAGCCAGCCACTCTCTCAGGCAGGCAGGCAGGCAGCCAGCCAGCCACTCAGGCAGGCAGGCAGCCAGCCAGCCACTCAGGCAGGCAGGCAGCCAGCCAGTCAGGCAGGCAGGCAGCCAGCCACTCAGGCAGGCAGGCAGCCAGCCACTCAGGCAGGCAGGCAGGCAGGCAGCCACTCAGGCAGGCAGGCAGGCAGCCACTCAGGCAGGCAGGCAGCCAGCCACTCAGGCAGGCAGGCAGCCAGCCACTCAGGCAGGCAGGCAGCCAGCCACTCAGGCAGGCAGGCAGCCAGCCACTCAGGCAGGCAGGCAGCCAGCCAGCCAGCCACTCAGGCAGGCAGCCAGCCAGCCACTCAGGCAGGCAGCCAGCCAGCCAGCCACTCAGGCAGGCAGCCAGCCAGCCAGCCACTCAGGCAGGCAGCCAGCCAGCCAGCCACTCAGGCAGGCAGCCAGCCAGCCAGCCACTCAGGCAGGCAGGCAGGCAGCCAGCCACTCAGGCAGGCAGGCAGGCAGCCAGCCACTCAGGCAGGCAGGCAGGCAGCCAGCCACTCAGGCAGGCAGGCAGGCAGCCAGCCACTCAGGCAGGCAGGCAGCCAGCCAGCCACTCAGGCAGGCAGGCAGCCAGCCAGCCACTCAGGCAGCCAGCCAGCCACTCAGGCAGCCAGCCAGCCACTCAGGCAGGCAGGCAGGCAGCCAGCCAGCCACCCACTCAGGCAGGCAGGCAGCCAGCCAGCCAGCCAGCCATTCAGGCAGGCAGGCAGCCAGCCAGCCAGCCATTCAGGCAGGCAGGCACTCAGGCAGGCAGCCACTCTCTCAGGCAGGCAGGCAGGCGGCCACTCTCTCAGGCAGGCAGGCAGGCAGCCAGCCAGCCACTCAGGCAGTCAGGTAGCCAGCCAGTCAGGCAGCCAGCCAGCCAGTCAGGCAGGCAGCCAGCCACTCAGGCAGGCAGCCAGCCAGCCAGCCACTCAGGCAGGCAGCCAGCCAGCCAGCCACTCAGGCAGGCAGCCAGCCAGCCAGCCACTCAGCCAATCAGGCAGGCAGCCAGCCAGCCACTCAGCCAGCCACTCAGCCAATCAGGCAGGCAGCCAGCCAGCCACTCAGCCAATCAGGCAGGCAGCCAGCCAGCCAGCCACTCAGCCAATCAGGCAGGCAGCCAGCCAGCCAGCCACTCAGCCAATCAGGCAGGCAGCCAGCCAGCCAGCCACTCAGCCAATCAGGCAGGCAGCCAGCCAGCCAGCCACTCAGCCAATCAGGCAGGCAGCCAGCCAGCCAATCAGGCAGGCAGCCAGCCAGCCAGCCAGCCAGCCACTCAGGCAGGCAGGCAGCCAGCCAGCCACTCAGGCAGGCAGGCAGCCAGCCAGCCACTCAGGCAGGCAGGCAGCCAGCCAGCCACTCAGGCAGGCAGGCAGCCAGCCAGCCACTCAGGCAGGCAGGCAGCCAGCCAGCCACTCAGGCAGGCAGGCAGCCAGCCAGCCACTCAGGCAGGCAGGCAGCCAGCCAGCCACTCAGGCAGGCAGCCAGCCAGCCACTCAGGCAGGCAGGCAGCCAGCCACTCAGGCAGGCAGGCAGCCAGCCAGCCACTCAGGCAGGCAGGCAGCCAGCCAGCCACTCAGGCAGGCAGCCAGCCAGCCACTCAGGCAGGCAGGCAGCCAGCCAGCCACTCAGGCAGGCAGGCAGGCACTCAGGCAGCCAGCCACTCAGGCAGCCAGCCACTCAGACAGGCAGGCACTCAGACAGGCAGGCACTCAGACAGGCAGGCACTCAGACAGGCAGGCACTCTCTCAGGCAGCCAGGCACTCTCTCAGGCAGGCAGGCACTCAGGCAGCCAGCCACTCTCTCAGGCAGGCAGGCAGCCACTCTCTCAGGCAGGCAGGCAGCCACTCTCTCAGGCAGGCAGGCAGCCACTCTCTCAGGCAGGCAGGCAGCCACTCTCTCAGGCAGGCAGGCAGCCACTCTCTCAGGCAGGCAGGCCGGCCGGCCAGGCGGCCCCCCCTCAGGCAGGCAGGCCGGCCGGCTCCCCCCTCAGGCGGGCGGCAGGCCGGCCGGCCCCCCCCTCAGGCGGGCGGCAGGCCGGCCGGCCCCCCCCTCAGGCGGGCGGCAGGCCGGCCGGCCCCCCCCTCAGGCGGGCGGCAGGCCGGCCGGCCCCCCCCCTCAGGCGGGCGGCAGGCCGGCCGGCCCCCCCCTCAGGCGGGCGGCAGGCCGGCCGGCCCCCCCCTCAGGCGGGCGGCAGGCCGGCCGGCCCCCCCCTCAGGCGGGCGGCAGGCCGGCCGGCCCCCCCCTCAGGCGGGCGGCAGGCCGGCCGGCCCCCCCCTCAGGCGGGCGGCAGGCCGGCCGGCCCCCCCCCCTCAGGCGGGCGGCAGGCCGGCCGGCCCCCCCCTCAGGCGGGCGGCAGGCGGCCGGCCCCCCCCTCAGGCGGCCGGCACAGGCAGAGGCAGCCAACCGGCCAGCCGGCCAGCCTCTCAGGCAGCCTCTCAGGCAGCAGCCTCAGGAGGAGTAAGTTAGGAGACATTCAGTATCTTCCTACTCATCCTTGTGTTTCTGTGCATATTTCTGTGTGTGTGTATTTTTGTGTGCATTTCTCCCTCTGTGTGTGTGTGTGTGTGTGTGTGTGTGTGTGTGTGTAGCTACTTACATGCTGTTTGAGTACCAGGTGCTTCACCCCATCCATGACAAACTGGGAGCCAGAGTTCATCACTCTAGAGAAGAGGCTGAGAGACAGAAAGACAGTGTCAACACGGGGGTTAGGTGAGCGCGTCAACACGGGGGTTCGGTGAGCGCGTCAACACGGGGGTTCGGTGAGCGCGTCAACACGGGGGTTCGGTGAGCGCGTCAACACGGGGGTTCGGTGAGCGCGTCAACACGGGGGTTCGGTGAGCGTGTCAACACGGGGGTTAGGAATATGGGACGAGCATGGATTATGTTGTTATTGTAAAAGAAAGATGTGTTCTCAATAACTTACCTGGTTAAATAATGATTAAAACTGTGGTCTATGGAAAGGGACACTCTCTCTTACCCCATAGGTTTTACACCGCTGTTCCCATAGTTAGATGGTGTGGCAGCAATCTTAGTGAAAGCCCTGGAAAAAAGACAATATATAAGTAGCTTGTGTTCTAAAACAAAATGTGGTTAACTGTTATGTTTTGTTCTGTATGTATGAAACATCATTTGATGGACCAACTTACTTCCACTGCTTGATGTAGTTGACAGGGGACAGGTCACAGCCGGTGTCTAACAGAGCCTTCTTGTATTGGTCCAGATCAGTCTACATCACAGAACATAAAGAATGCCTGTTTTCACCAAGGTAAAACATACAGCAGGCATTCGAGGTCTAGTACCCCGAAGGGATCGACACCCATTCTTCATAAACAGTGTGATGTGTGTGGTGGCATCATCTGTATAGTATGGAATGACAGCAGAGACTGTTTAATGTACCATGTTACACCGCATCGGCCAGGGAAAAACAAACAACCTAAAGAGCAGGAGTGGACAGATGGACTGGAGGGGGTAACCCCATGGTGATAATCTGCCCCGGGAGGGTTCAGGTTCATGGGGACAGAGACGAAAGGAGAAATATCAGACATTAGTGGTAGAAAACGATTTCCTGCTTGACTTCAGCTGTCAGGCCAGGGAACAGCATAGTGTCTCAGAGGAGAAGGACTGTTAGGAAGACCATTGATCAACATGATGCTCCAGGACAGCCTGATCCTAACACTGATACCAGGCTGCAGCCGCAGCCAGAAACCCGGGCCCGTATTAACAAAGCGCCTCAGAGTAGAAGTGCTGTTCTGGGATCAGTTGTGTCATTTAGATGATAATGATTAAGGTTATATGGACAGCGGTGGGCAACTGATCCTAGATCAGCCCTAATCTCACTGAAGAGAACAGGCGGGACGTAGAACCCCCAGTCATTGTGGAGAGCCGGAAGGTCTCCTATACAGAGGGCCTTGAGATGCTCAGAACAGAACAGGCTAGCATTATTGGATTTCTGGAGTAATGATGTTTGGCCGCGGCTTCAAAGGGTTTCAATGTTCCTAGAATCTGCCTCTACATGCATCATATCAAACAATAAAGATTTTGAATGTTGGGAAAATGAAAATGTTGGGAATTGGTGTTTTGCTTAATGGTGTTCTACATAATTAAATCCAAGCCAAGGCTTTTCAAATTGTCTATTGTGTTTTTGTTAAGACTTCTACAGTGAAACCACAAAGTGTCTCCATTCAGGTTGCTATTGTGTTGTTTTTGGTCCATTGGGAATGATACTGATATGACTGCAGTGGATCAGCATTGAGTTCCCTAACAGAGGGACCTGCATCCCGTGGGTCCTCCCCTGACCTGTGATGGAGTCTAGTTTGGCATGCATTTGATGGGGAGAGAACGTGTGATGGGGACAGAACGTGTGATGGGAGTGTTTTTGATAGGGACAGAGTTTAGGCTTAGACCGTTAGGGTAAGGGATAAGAGGGGTTAGGTTAAGGGTAGGGATAGAAGGGGCCCAGACCTCACCTCTGAAGTGGGCTGCAGGGCTGTGATGTAGAAAATCAGAAAAAGTCTCATCTTGTCCTCTGGTGTTCCCGCTGTTACAAAAGAGAAAAACTGTTGTTTGACAAATCTTCAAAAACAGGCATCTCAGGTACTTCCAACCCTTGACAAAGTAGCACACATATGCATGATTTGTGTCATTTCTGGCCAAGATAAGCACAGTGGCACATCTACCGTCTGGGTCACCGATGATGTCCAGTAAAGACTTATCCAGGGTGGATTTGCTCATCAGCTTCTCCTCGTACTCAAAGTACACGTCTAGTTTACGGCTCTGTGGATACATCCAATAAGGTGTAGATTAGTTCAAGAGGATTTTTAGGCAGTCCTTTGACAGATTTAGTAACAACTTTAGTCAGTGCTCTGAGATGGTACAACTGTGATTGCACAGCACAACAGTCTTCCATATGTGTTCAATATCTGAGAACAAGTGTTAATGGGACGCTGTGCACTGTGGACATAGAGAGAACCCTCTCTCTCTAGAGACAGAGAACACCCTGTCTGGCCAAGACAGTGCTAAACACTGACCTTAATTTGATCCAGAACGGCAGTGGCTACATTAGTGTGGAGGTCAATCAGCCTCTTCTTCTCCAGAAGTTCTGGCAGAGAGCTGTTGTTAGAGGAAACAGTTTTGTACGGACTGAGAGAACTGTCAATAATGGCGCCGTAATGAATAAATAATAATAAGGATAAATACTGTATATTCAACATTGATGCTCACCTGACGGCTAAGGTAAGTTTTGCTGTGTTGTCTGACATACTAATACTACTAATGGCTCCCTCATCCTCACCCTCCAACCCCTGGAGAAGAAAATAAGTTATTTTAGTGGGGAATATGCAAGTGTGAGTGTCGTCTTATTGTTTTCAAGGAGACTACTTCATTGAACAGCTCTATAAAACCGCCTGTGTGCCACGCTTACCATGATGCTCTTGAGGCGTTTCACCTCGTCCTCTTGGGCTCGGTATGTGTCTAACTCCTCTTGTACAGACTCAGCCACCTCTGGGAACGGGCTGGAAGATTCAAAACGAGCTCTCAGGCAAGAAGAACTTCACTATGGCAAAGCTCCAAATAGATTGTTTCTACAGAGTTATAAAGCATCACCTGCAGACTACCTTCTAAAATCAGTAGTTTAATCCAATTTAGCCAACAGAACTGCGTTCCTTTAACCAGCAAAACTTGGAATATACTGTTGCTACCGATTTATAAAGCATCGGCCAAGAGCTACCTTCTAAATCAGTAATGGATCACAAGTGAGTTCCTAAGAAAGCTTCAAACTGAAACTAGTGCCTGCAACCTGGTTCAGGTTATCAATCAACCTACCAGGGTAGTTACAAACAGCACAAGATTGAAATCGTCAACATGTATTGAGCACATCTTTACTAAAGCTGCAGAAATTTGTTTGAAAGCAGTATCTAAATCCATCGGATGAAGTGATCACAATATTGTAGCCATATCTAGAAAACTGGGCCTAATAGTGTATAAGAGGTCATACAAGAAGTTTTGTAGTGATTACTATGTTGTTGATGTAAAGAATATTTGTTGGTCCGTGGTGTGTAACGATGAGCAACCAGACGCTGCACTTGACACATTCATGAAATTGCTTATCCCAGTTACTAATAAGCACGCACCCATTAAGAAAATGACTGGAATAACTTAAATCCTCATAGATTGATGAGGAATTGAAAAATTGTATGGTTGAGAAGGATTAGGCAAAATAAGTCTGGCTGTACAAGTGATTGGCAAACGTACTGTAAATTGAGAAATCATATGACTAAACTGAATAAAACAAACTACACTATGAAACAAAGAATGATACTAAAAAGCATTGGAGCATCGTAAAAAAAATTTGGGCAAAAAGGCAAACTCCGCTCCATCATTCATTGAATCAGATGGCTCATTCATCACTAAACCCACTGATATTGCCAACTATTTTAATGATTTTTTCATTAGCAAGATTAACAAACTTAGGCATGACATGCCAGCAACAAACACTGACAAGACACATCCAAGTATATCTGATGAAATTATGAAAGACAAGCATTGTAATTTTGAATTCCGTAAAGTAAGTGTGGAAGAGGTAAAAAAATTGTCTATCAACAATGACAAGTCACCTGGGTCTGACAACTTCGACGGAAAATTACTGAGGATAATAGCGGATGATATTGCCACTCCTATATGCCATATCTTCAATTTAAACCTACTAGAATTTGTGAGCCCTCAGGTATAGAAGGAAGCAAAAGTTATTCCCTTACCTAAGCATAGTAAAGCCCCCTTGCTGGCTCAAATAGCCGACCAATCAGCCTTTTACCAACCCTTAGTAAACTTTTGGAAAAAATTGTGTTTGACCAGATACAATACAAATTGACAACAAACTTTCAGCATGCTTTTATAGAAGGACATTCAACAAGCACAGCACTTACAAAAAATGACTGATGATTGGCTGAGAGAAATTGATGATAAAAAGGTTGTGGGGGCTGTTATGTTAGACTTCAGTGCAGCTTTTGACATTATCAATCATAGTCTGTTGCTGGAAAAACTTGTATGGCTTTGCACCCCCTGCTATATTGTGGATAAAGAGTTACCTGTCTAACAGAACACAGATGGTGTTTCTAATAGAAGCCTCTCCAACATAATCCAGGTAGAATCAGGAATTTCCCAGGGCAGCGGTCTTGGCACCTTACTTTTTACCATCTTTACTAACGACATGCCACTGGCTTTGATTAAAGCCAGTGTGTCTATCTATGTGGATGACTCAACACTATACACATCAGCAACTGTAATGACTGCAACACTTAAAGAGCTGCAGTTAGTTACAGAATGGGTGGCAAGGAAAAAATGAGTCCTGAATATGTCAAAATGCATTGTATTTGGGACAAACTAAATCTTATAATGAATGTGGAAATTGAGCAAGTTGAGGACACTAAACTGCTTGGAGTAACCCTGGATTGTTAACTGTCATGGTGAAAACATATTGACAACAGTAGCTAAAAATGGGGTGAAGTCTGTCCATAATAAAGCGCTTCTCTGCATTCTTAACAGCACTTTCAACAAGGAAGGTCCTACAGGCCCTAGTTTTGTCGCACCTGGACTTCTGTTCAGTCGTGTGGTCAGGGGCCACAAAGAGTGACTTAGGAAAATTGCAATTGACTCAGAATAGGGCAGGACGGCTGGCCCTTGGATGTGCACAGAGAGGCAATATTAATATGTCAATTTCTCCTGGCTCAAAGTGGAGGAGATTGACTTCATCACTGCTTGTATTTGTGAGAGGTATTGACATGTTGAATTCACCCAGCTGTCGGTTAGAACTACTGGCACACAGCTTGGATTCCCATGCATACCCCACAAGACCAGAGGAGGTCTCTTCACAGTCCCCAAGTCCAGAACAGGCTATGGGTAGGCGCACAGTACTACATAGAGCCATGACTACACAGAACTCTATTCCACATCAAGTAACTCATGCAAGCAGTAAAAACCTAGATTTTTTTTTGTTGCTGATAACAACACACCTTATGGAACAGCGGGGACTGTGAAGCAACACAAACATAGGCACAGACATGCAAACAAACACACAATAACATACGCACACGACCACATGGATTTTGTGTTGTAGATATGTGGTAGTAGAGAAGGGGCCTTAGGGCACACACTTAGTGTGTTGTGAAATCTGTTGTGATTGTATTGTAATGTTTAAAAAAAATGTGTAACTGCCTTCATTTTGCTGGAAAAATGTTGCATAGCAAATACAAACCTGCCCTTGTGTTTCTGCCAGAACATGTCGGCTGATGTGAGGTCATAACTCTTCTTGTTCTTCTTCTTCGGTCTGGCCCCAGCAGGAGAGGATTCTGACCCCACAGACTCATCCATACTAACCCTGTTCAGGTGGAAGTCCTGGGACACACACAAATAAACAGACACCAGTAGAGACACTAGTTACTCTGTGTTTGGCAGCTGGCAGAGATCCTATTGGATGTGAAGTCTGGTCATATTTCTACTCAAGACATTAGAAAACATACTGATCCATAGATACCTCTGGGAATAAACATTGATATCTATCATCATCATAGCCTACCTTCAAAATAACAACTGTTGTCATACATATATCGAGGCTAAAACAAAGGACCTGCAATGCTGAAAACCAATGGTAGGATAGGAGACTGCTTGGTCCACTCTACACCACAAATCATTTTAAGGCACTGACGGTGGAAAACGGTTCCTCACTAATATTTATGACCTCTGACACATGTCAATGCACATACCATAACATTTACCCTCCTCTTCATCTTACACAAAGAAATCACAGTATCTCAGAAATAACATTCCAAGTTAAATCTGTTTGCTACCTTGAAAAACCACACACACCTTGGTGTACTTACTGTATATACCCTATTCACACTACTGAGCAGACCAGTTCAGACTCAGTGTAAAATACCATACACCCAACACAATTCACCAGGAATGAGTCCAGACTGTAGCGTGGACGTTTCTCATTAGTAAGCCCTTAGTTTTGGTCAAAGTGTATGATGTCTGTTAAGTCCATCATAACATTGTGGCGGAAGTACAACAGACAGATCTGCTCCGTTCCTTCTCTCTCCCTGTGTCCTGTCAGTCTTACCAGCACGTCGTGGATGAGGGCCTGGTAGGTCCATGTGTGGTGGAGAGGGGTGGCAAGATCCAGGTTGCGGTCAGCAAGTACAAATAAGGGTCTCTGGAAGCTGAGAGAGAGAGACAGAGAGATGAAACGAGAATATGACATATGTACCCAGAGTTCCCCACTGACTAGGCTCTCTCTATGCTCCACCACAAAAGACTTGAAATGGATCCAGCTTAGATTTTCCCAGAGGAGGCATGACTGTTTTATCTTCATCCACCACTTAGTGAAGGCCTAGCTAACTGTTCAGTGGGTCTGGAGAGGAGAAAAGCAGGAGAGCACATTTCCACCTCAGAGTTAAACAAAGACATGGTGAAACAGTGTGTATGGGAAGCCATTGTATGCGTTTGTCATACGGAATGGAGTAGGCTTTCCATGGTAAAGTACACAATGGGATAAATGTCTTCATCTAGTCTGCTCTCTCTATGGTTGATACCCAGTTTACTAGTCTACAGCACCCTGAACCACCTGAACTGGCTGGCCCCCATGTTGTCTCCAGTGAACAGGCTGTTTCTGGCGTCTCGCAGGTTCTCCCGAAGCTTCTTGTCAAGTTTCTACAACAGAGAAACTGGGTTAAGATGTTTTAGTCTCTTATTTAACTAGCGAGGCAAGAGGCCTTATATCTTCTGAACCAAATAAAGACTAAGCACACAGTTCTGCAGGGCTGCATTGAGACCACCACCATAACACAGCAGGACATGGAACAAAGAGCAGTGTTGTGTGACTAGAGGATAATCACTCTACCCATCCATTAAGGCCCCTGGAGGATCAGCTTCCACACAGACTGCATCAACATTACACCTGCAAATACAGTCTGCAAACGCTGAGATTCTGGAGGTGGTTGGATTTGGGGTGGTCCTCAAATGACTCATTTCCCCTTTCACTGTTCCCCCGGGGTATATGTACAACTCTCCCAGGCCTCTCTGCACTGCCAAGACGTAATATAAAGAGTGTTCAGACAGCCGCTGTCAGGGGCCCAGTCTGAGGCGAGGAAATTTCAGGTGGTTTTAAATGAGGGAGGATGATGCTTACCACCGCGACCATCTCTGCAGCATTCCCTCTTGGACAGCGGATTATGGGGACAGTACCTAAGAAAACAAAACAAATCTGTTAGCTTCCAATAGAGAGCATTGAAGAGTTTAGCAGAGCTTCTCTATAGAGATGTGCTGGAGTCTAGTGGGGATAAAACTGAGAAACTTTTACAGACTGCAAGGTGGGTTTCTTTGTCAAAGTGTCATCTATATGGTCACACTTTCAGACAAAACCCTTCACTTTCAAACAGTTTTCCTCTCTCAGAATAACTATTATCTTGGTACTGCTTCGATTCAGGTGAGTAATAAATGGTAGTAATGCTGCCATCTAGCAGGTAGAAATGGTATAACCACCTGAGTAAATGGATCTCACAGTATATTTTGAAATACCAAAGCAATGTTCTCTCAGGAGTATCAATGGTATTGTGGCATTGATAACGTTTTGTTGAAGGACCCACCCAGAGTGACAAAAAAGCAGAAGAGACTGTCTACTATCGTATCCATGATGGCCTCCATCTCTGTGTCCATGATGTCCGATTTGTTAATTGCTAATCAAAAGGGAATAGGAAAACAGGAAGTCAAATACAATCATGCCAGCTAATCAAGAAGACGATCTGAAGGTAATATGTGAATAAAAACAGTGATCTTTAGTTTCCTTTTGACAATATCAAATCTTGCCCCGTTTCTGAATCCAATGAACTTACCATGGTAGGAAATTAACTCTTTATTTTGATTGCTGAGGATGAACATATCATCTTCAAGTGTGATGAAGTTCAAATACTGATCGAACACCTACAAAAGCAAAAAATGACCTTACTCTTACAAGGCTGTCAAATACCCTGTGATGTGATGTGATAGAAAATGACTGGGCCTGAGTCCCAAATTGCACACTATCCCCCTTTATAGTGCGCTGCTTTTCACCAGAGCCCTACAGGCACAAAGTAGTGCAGCATATAGGGAGTAGGGTACCATTTGAGATGCAGTCTGGCAGAGTGGTAAACTAGTGTGTTGTTGACTCACCTTGGTAACCTGTGTGATAGCGTTGGCTAAGAGAGCTGCACTGGCAATATCCTCTAGTTTACTTCTGGATATGGCTGAGATGAAGTTAAAATAGTAAGACTCATACAGCTGGCTACGAAGGTCCTGAGAAAGAGACAAAACAACGGAATGGAACAATATACCGACTAGTAGGATGTTAGATGTCTGGGATGTTACGTTTGGACAACAAATCATTTTATCTGGGCAAAGCCACCAAATTCATAGACTCGGTGGCCAAAGACATTTATCCTTATCATCTGGCCTATCCAGCATTTAAAAATATCTGATGATGTCATGTTGAATTTCTGAGTGAGGGATGTTTACTTGGCATATCCGGTCAATGTTCTCCTCTGTCGGCATAACAAAATAGATGGCTGGCACATCCGGGATGGGATCTCTGTCTGAATGAAGCAACCTATAGAGAAAGATACAATACATTGAAGAGCTTTCTAGATGACTGTATCCTCTATTGATTGACACCAAGTCAACGCTGTGTGTGTGTGGGGACTTATTTGCAATTGCTCAATTCAGTATGGACTCAAATTCCTTTCCTCAATACTGTTGTTGTCCTTTGAAATATACTGCACAGGTAGCTCCTTCATCATCAAAAGACTCACCAGTTGATGGGTTGTTACACAGAAAGGTTCAATGTCTTTACAGCCTTATCAATTATTTGTCTGACATATCATGATTTTAGCTTTTTCTAAATGTACCTTTTGTGAAGGAGACGTGATGTCAAATTGTGAGTTAGGCCTACTCACAAGTGCAACGTGATCCCCATGTCCCGTAGCTCTTTGACTGCCAGTAGAGGGGAGATGATGTCCTGGCCACACCTGTCGTAGATCAGCACCTTCCATACAGGCTCAGCAGCAGTGTTTTTCAACGGAGGAGCGTTGAAATTCAGCATGCGCTTCAAGGCAGCTGGGGACACAGAAGAACCCATGGGACAGTTTATTTTATTTAACCTTTATTTAACTAGGCAAGTCAGTTATGAACAAATTCTTATTTTCAATGACGGCCTAGGAACATTTACATTTTAGTCATTTAGCAGACGCTCTTATCCAGAGCAACTTACAGTAGTGAATGCATACATTTCATACATTTTTTTTCTCCGTACTGGTCCCCCGTGGGAATCGAACCCACAACCCTGGCGCTGCAAACACCATGCACTACCAACTGAGCTACATGGGAACAGTGTGTTATCTGCCTTGTTCAGGGGCAGAACGACAGATTTTTACCTTGTCAGCGCGGGGATTCGATCTAGCAACCTTTCTTTCGGACACTGGCCCAATGCTCTAACCACTAGACTACCTTCCGCCCCAGCCACCACTTTTTACTACAGCCACCACTTTGCCCCACTAAACATTGCACAGGACTGGGGTAACTGGGACTTTGCTATACCAATTCTGCCACTCAATGCTGAGTGAAATGATGAAATCGTTAGATGAGTGAAATAGTTAACTAGCTACTGTTAGATACACATTCACATGTTACTGAGGGGAAATGGGACATATAAGTTAGCAGTCTGTCTAGCTGTATTTCAGTGTGTCCGGCGACAACACATTCACTTCGTTGCATTCATGTTTGTTGACATGACAACCACATCAGTGTCTAGTGAATTCAAGAGTAGCGGTACGTTAAGGCTAGACATCCGACTTCTTGCCGTTTTATAATACAATTGTAAAGTTAATTAGCCAGCTAGTAAGTTAGCTTTTCTCGTGAACTGGTTGGTCGTCGTGGCAGATCGTTTTTTTCAACAGGTAGCTAGCTATGGTCAGATAAAATAGTGGATTTTATTCGACAGCCTATGCTGACTAAGAATGAATAAACTAAACCATTGACAGACCTGCCTGCTTTTCCCGGACGGAGGCGGCCATCTTTTCTGTTTATGCAGTCACACCGGGCATAGGATGACTGGTCAGGCAAGTCTCGTTCGATGTCTGCTATATCGCTCATTACCGCGATCTCACGTGGTGCTTTCAATGCCGCGTTCAAAACAACTGAGAACTCGAAAATGTCCTACTTCCGACTTCCGTGCGTTCAACATAATGTGAACTCGGGAAAAAACGAGCTCCGACTGGGAAAAATCGATTTGGACGGCCACCCAACTCAGAATTCCAACTCGGTAACTCGGGCCATGACCTAGTATTTTTCCGAGTTCCCAGTTGTTTTAAACGCGGCCGAAGACAACTGGGAACTCGGTAAAATCATGACGTCAGTGATCTTCATTTCGTAAAGTCGGAGCTCTAGCATGCAACAATTTCAAAGATTTTGCTGAGTTGAGGTTCATATAAGGAAATCAGTCAATTGAAATTAATTAATTAGGCCCCAATCTATGGATTTCACATGACTGGTTAGGGGCGCAGCCATGGGTGGGCCTGATAGGGCATAGGTCCACCCACTTCGGGGAGCCAGGCCGAGCCAATCAGATTCGTTTTTTCTCCCACAAAATGGCTTTATTAGACAGAAATCCTCCTCAACTCACTAACAGGTTTTTAAACACATTTGTGCACAACATGTATTTGAGAAATAAGCTTTTTGTGCATATGGAACATTTCTGGGATCTTTTATTTCAGCTCATGAAACATGGGTCCAACACTTTACATGTTGCATTTATATTTTTGTTCAGTGTATTTTTCCCAGTCGGAGCTTGTTTCTTTTCACCCAGTTCCCAGTTGTCTTGGGAAGTCAGAAATTTCCGAGCTCAGAGTTGTTTTGAACGGCATCATGTACATGGGCTTTGCTATCACACATTTTGATGGAGACTAGCCCCTACTTTACGCTTAGATCCTTGTAAATAGGAAATCAAATCTACATCACTGGTCTGCTTGATTCAATTAGGATTCTCAGATCTTCACTAGGATAGATGGCAAAGTGATAGGGTCTACTGAAATGCACTTATCTCATGCATTTTGAATACTGATGTTGGGGGGAAATCGACCATCGCAAGAATATTTCAGAGTAAATGCAAATGTTTAATTAAGCATGAGTAAAATGCTTGAGAATGAAGTTACTAAACATAGAAAATACATACAAAGCCAAAACAAATAAGACATGCAACCTGAACAGTACATAACAAACAGAACAATCACAAAAATAGAAAATGTAACATATAATTGACAGAACTTTACAGAAAACATTGATACACACACACACACACACTTCAGTATGTACAACATAAAATATATCAAAGAGAATCCCAAAAGAGGAAGAAACAAACATTTCATACCAAACATATTACCATTCAAACAAAGAAATGACCATTTAAACAATTGTAGCACCTAAAGTAATGCTCTAACAATTCAATTAGTGTAAAATAGTTTCTAAAAGTCAACAGCTAAAGCCTATAATACCAAAAGCATTATCTCTGTCGTGGTGGAAATACCCTACCCAAACCTGAAACTCTATGAGGTGAGAAAATATCAACTGAAGTACAGAATCCAAATGAAACGTCCTACAAGTTAATTGACAGTCTATTAAAGTTGTGCTTATCTTGATCAATATTGTCTTTCTGTGATCAAATGCTCTGCAAGACTGTGAGTTGGCACACTGCATACTCCATGTGCTTCTTGAAGGCCTGGTAGGAAGGTACCACCGGCAGCAGGAGGCGGTTGGAGCTGGGCTGGCTCACAGGGAAGGCCCCGGCCGAGTCCAGTGGATGGAGGAAGGATAAGGTAGGACTGGGGCTGAACCCGACAGCTGGTACCACATCAGCTGAGGTGGCAAAGATGAGCACGTCCTCTAGCGATGTTGCACATCTGCCAACTGAAACCAGAGAACAGAGACTAGTGATGATGGGTAATATATGGAGACAGACGGGGACATTCATGTGATTGTGTTAGTTCTACTGAGAATCATTGTAATAGTAGTGTACACTGTCTGAACGGCCTTCAAGTGTCTGTACTGCTTATTCTTCTTGGCTTGATATGTACACTACCGTTCAAAAATGTGGGGTCACTTAGAAATGTCTTTGTTGTTGAAAAAAAAAAAAAGTGTTGTACATTAAAATGACATCAAATTGATCAGAAATACAGTGTAGACACTGTTAATGTTGTAAATGACTATTGTAGCTGGAAACGGCAGATTTTTTATGGAATATCTACATAGGCGTACAGAGGTCCATTATCAGCAACCATCACTCCTGTGTTCCAATGGCACGTTGTGTTAGCTAATCCAAGTTAATAATTTTGAAAGGCTAATTGATCATTAGAAAAACATTTAGCAATTATGTTAATAACAGCTGAAAACTGTTGTTCTGCTTACAGAAACAATAAAACTGTCCTTCTTTAGACTAGTTGAGTATCTGGAGCATCAGCATTTGTGGGTTCGATTACAGGCTCAAAATGGCCTGAAACAAAGTCCTTTCTTCTGAAACTTGTCAGTCTATTCTTGTTCTGAGAAATGAAGGCTATTGCATGTGAGAAATTGGCAAGACACTGAAAATCTCGTACAACGAGAGAGTTTGAGAAACAGACGCCTCACAAGTCCTCAACTGGCAGTTTCATTAAATAGTACCCGCAAAACACCAGTCTCAACGTCAACAGGGAAGAGGCGACTCCGGGATGCTGGCCTTCTAGGCAGAGTTCCTCTGTCCAGTGTCTGTGTTCTTTTGCCCGTCTTAATCTTTTCTTTTTGTTGGCCAGTCTGATATATGGCTTTTTCTTTGCAACTCTGCCTAGAAGGCCAGCATCGTTGAGACTGGTGTTTTGCGGGTACTATTTAATGAAGCTGCCAGTTGAGGACTTGTGAGGCGTCTGTTTCTCAAACTCGACACTCTAATGTACTTGTCCTCTTGCTCAGTTGTGCACCGGGGCCTCCCACTCCTCTTTCTATTCTGGTTAGAGCCAGTTTGTGCTGTTCTGTGAAGGGAGTAATACACAGCGTTGTACGAGATCTTCAGTTTCTTGGCAATTTCTCGCATGGAATAGTCTTCATTTCTCACAACAAGAATAGACTGACGAGTTTCAGAAGAAAGTTCTTTGTTTCAGGCCATTTTGAGCCTGTAATCAAACCCACAAATGCTGATGCTCCAGATACTCAAGTAGTCTAAAGAAGGCCAGTTGTATTGCTTCTTTAATCAGAACAACAGTTTTCAGCTGTGCTAACATAATTACACAAGGGTTTTCTTATGATCAATTAGCCTTTTAAAATGATAAACTTGGATTAGCTAACACAACGTGCCATTGGAACACAGGAGTGATGGTTGCTGATAATGGGCCGCTGTACACCTATGTAGATATTCCATAAAAAAATCTGCCGTTTCCAGCAACACATTTACATTTACGTCATTTAGCAGACGCTCTTATCCAGAGCGACTTACAAATTGGCTACAATAGTAATTTACAACATTAACTATGTCTACACTGTATTTCTGATCAATTTGATGTTATTTTAATGGACATTTTTTTTGCTTTTCTTTAAAAAACAAGGACATTTCTAAGTAACCCCAAACTTTTGAACAGTAGTGTATATCTTCAATTATCAAATAAATATTTCAATCAATGAGTCATTAGAGGTCAAATACCTTCACACTCCAATAGGTAGTGTTTCCAGAAGGTGACCACAGCCGTCTCCTTCCCTGCGGTCTCTTCCTGGTCTGAGAACTGAACAGTGAAGAGAGCTGCCATGGTGTCAGCAGTCAGCTTGTCATGAGAAGAACAGAACAGACCAACAAAGGCTCCTGGAAACATCTGGACCTGGTCAAACACACCAAGGGTTTTCAGACCCTCACAGAACCTACAAATACAAAGTTCAACAAAATATATTTAACAGAAACCAGGCTTACAATGTCTCAAACATAGTTACAGTAGAATACTAGTGACAGTTTAAAATATGTTTGAGCAATGATAGAAAATGTTGAATGTGAAACAGATTCAAAAAGGTACTATTTTTCTAAAGGAAATACCCATAGACATACAAACCTTTGGACGGGTAACTGCATTCTTGTTATTAGGTGGAAGCTTACAATGTCTTTAACGAGTGTATCTTTGTCTGAAAGGCTCTCAACTGGTCTCGTGCACCCAGCCACTTCCAGGTATTCTGAAGCTGACTCCATTGCCTCTCTCAATTCCTCCAAGGACTTGGATTCCTGAATCTGAACCAAAAGAGATGGCGAATGAGTTAAAGGATTGGTTAACAATTTTTGAACCAAATCTTTATTTTTGATGTAAATGGCATGCTATAGGGTCCAGACCCTTTTTAGAAATTTCACTTGGTTTTGAGAAACTATCCCCACTTGTAATAGACTTCCTCATTGCTCGTTCTGCATTATGGGGTTACGGAAAAACATGAACAAGCCTCCAAAAACACCCAAATATGTCCTTTTAGTAACAGCAAAGCTCTCACTATAGTGATACGGGTCTTTAGATGTTGTACACATGAAATTGGGTAATTCGGAATTTATTAGCAACGTTGTGTTCCATTTTGTTTGACTTGAGCGTTCTCCCCTTACTAGCTGTTCTGCGCGGGCTACACAGAGAAGAACCTTTCCAAAAGGAAGTATTTGGGTGTTTTTGGAGCCCTTGTTCATTTTTTCCCATAGCCCCCATATTGCAGAACGAGCAATGAGGAAGTATATTAGGTGTGGGAACAGTTTCTCAAAAACAAGTGAAATCGCAAAAAAGTGCCAGGACACTTCAACAACACGCCATTTCCATCATAAATAGAGATTTGGTTCATAAACTGTGAACCAATCCTTTAAAGCCTTTGTAACATTAGAAGGTCCAAATAAATCAATCTATTCAGCATCTAAGAGAGTAAAGAGACATGTTAAAATATGTACCTTCTTGACTTTGTCTGTGAACCCAGTGTTGCCCATGTCTTCCACAGTGAGAGGTGTATCCCTGGGGAAGTTGAATAGACACAGGTACAGAGCCCTGGAGAAGAAGCTCAGAGGAGGTCCCCCGTGGACCAGACTCAGGGACAGAAGACACCCCACGTCAAAGTAGACGTCCTCCCTCAGAGCTAAGGAAACAGGACATAGAAATGAGACAACATAGAGAAAGAAGCCAGTGCTTGACTTGGGCAGGAGCTCACCAGAGCTGAGTACCAGCACCTCAAATATTCTACTGCTTGAGCTCCTGTTCCTCTTATAGAATATTAGCTCAAAGTATTGTGGAGTTCCTGCACCTAAATATAAACAGCACCCAAAATGAGTACCGGCACCTATTTCAGTCCAAGTCAAGCACTGAGAGAAGCTGAGAACAGATCGAAACCATATCCCCAGTATTTGAAAACAAAATACAGTTGAAGTCGGAAGTTAACATACACTTAGGTTGGAGTCATTAAAACTCGTTTTTCAACCACTCCACAAATTTCTTGTTAACAAACTATAGTTTTGGCAAGTCGGTTAGGACATCTACTTTGTGCATGACACAAGTAATTTTTCCAACAATTGTTTACAGACAGATTATTTCACTTATAATTCACTGTATCACAATTCCAGTGGGTCAGAAGTTTACATACACTAAGTTGACTGTGCCTTTACACAGCTTGGAAAAATCCAGAAAATTATGTCATGGCGTTAGAAGCTTCTGATAGGCTAATTGACATCATTTGAGTCAATTGGAGGTGTACTTGTGGATGTATTTCAAGGCCTAGCTTCAAACAGAGTGCCTCTTTGCTTGACATCATGAGAAAATCAAAAGAAATCAGCCATCATGTTGTGGGGGTGCTTTGCTGCAGGAGGGACTGGTGCTCTTCACAAAATAGATGGCATCATGAGGGAGGAAAATTATGTGGATATATTGAAGCAACATCTCAAGACATCAGTCAGGAAGTTAAAGCTTGGTCGCAAATGGGTCTTCCAAATGGACATTGACCCCAAGCATACTTCCAAAGTTGTGGCAAAAATGGCTTAAGGACAATAAAGTCAAGATATTGGAGTGGCCATCACAAAGCCCTGACCTCAATCCTATAGAAAATGTGTGGGCAGAACTGAAAAAGCTTGTGTGAGCAAGGAGGCTTACAAACCTGACTCAGTTACACCAGCTCTGTCAGGAGGAATGGGCCAAAATTCACCCAACTTATTGTGGGAAGCTTGTGGAAGGCTACCCGAAAAGTTTGACCCAAGTTAAACAATTTATAGGCAATGCTACCAAATACTAATTGAGTGTATGTAAACTTCTGACCCACTGGGGTCACTGACCCACTGGGGTCTCTAATTCTCTCTTTCTTTCTTTCTCTCGGAGGACCTGAGCCCTAGGACCATGCCTCGGGACTACCTGGCATGATGACTCCTTGCTGTCCCCAGTCCACCTGGCCATGCTGCTGCTCCAGTTTCAACTGTTCTGCCTGCGGCTACGGAACCCTGACCTGTTCACCGGACATGCTTGTTGCACCCTCGACAACTACAATGATTATTATTATTTGACCATGCTGGTCATTTATGAACATTTTAACATCTTGACCATGTTCTGTTATAATATCCACCCGGCACAGCCAGAAGAGGACTGGCCACCCCTCATAGCCTGGTTCCTCTCTAGGTTTCTTCCTAGGTTTTTGGCCTTTCTAGGGAGTTTTTCCTAGGGAGTTTTTCCTAGCCACCGTGCCTCTTTCACATGCATTGCTTGCTGTTTGGGGTTTTAGGCTGGGTTTCTGTACAGCACTTTGAGATTTCAGCTGATATACGAAGGGCTATATAAATAAATTTGATTTGATTTGACTGGGAATGTGATGAAATAAATAAAAGCTGAAATAAATCATTATCTCTACTATTATTCTGACATTTCACATTCTTAAAATATAGTGGTGATCCTAACTGACCTAAGACGGGGAATTTTTACTTGGATTAAATGTCAGGAATTGTGAAAAACGGAATTTAAATGTATTTGGCTAAGATGTATGTGAACTTCCAACTTCAACTGTAACTCCCAAATGTAACTATGAATGTGAGTTCATGACCCAAAACTTCTAGCAACAAGCAAGTGATGGTGCTAGCGTGAGTTTATGATCGAGAGCTGGAGAGTGTTTTGTACAGGGGGGGGGGGGTATTGACCTACCTCGTGCATCGAGGGTCAGGGTCTTGGCACCATCCGGACCTTCAAAGACAGTGTTCTGGAGCTGCTGCACCAGGAGCCTGAGGAAGTGCCGGGTGTTGCCAGGGCAGGTGTCTGGGCTGGAACTATGCTTGCTGCTTGTGAACCTCACCGCAAGAGCATGGGACGGGTTGAAGTCACTCCTCTTCACTAGCTCCATGGCAGCCTCCAGGACCTTGTTTCCATTCACCACCACTGGCATGGATAGTTGGTGCTGTGATGTCTGACTGGCAAGCTTCTGTAGGATCTCTCTAGCAGAGCCTCCCAACGAAAATGGCCTGCCAATCATTAAATAATCTATGTTTATCTCCAATGTGTTCTTAGCACAACAAATAAGGTAAGACCAAAAAACAATTCCCCTAGAAAACATTTGGACTTGGTCTATGACGGCAAGTACAAAAAATAAGAAGTCTTTTTTCAAATGTATTTGATAGTTTTTATTGATAGATACAGTGGATAAGTTATTGAGATGGGGAGAGAGGGGACTTGGAATGGAAAGCGGTGCAGGCGGGGTTTGAAGCCGTGCCAGTCGGGGTTTGAAGCCGTGCCAGTCGGGGTTTGAAGCCGTGCCAGTCGGGGTTTGAAGCCGTGCCAGTCGGGGTTTGAAGCCGTGCCAGGCGGGGTTTGAAGCCGTGCCAGGCGGGGTTTGAAGCCGTGCCAGTCGGGGTTTGAAGCCGTGCCAGTCGGGGTTTGAAGCCTTGCCAGTCAGGGTTTGAAGCCGTGCCAGTCGGGGTTTGAAGCCGTGCCAGTCTGGGTTTGAAGCCGTGCCAGTCGGGGTTTGAAGCCGTGCCAGGCGGGGTTTGAAGCCGTGCCAGGCGGGGTTTGAAGCCGTGCCAGTCAGGGTTTGAAGCCGTGCCAGGCAGGGTTTGAAGCCGTGCCAGGCAGCTGTGCCAGGCAGGGTTTGAAGCCGTGCCAGGCAGCCGTGCCAGGCAGGGTTTGAAGCCGTGCCAGTCAGGGTTTGAAGCCGTGCCAGGCAGGGTTTGAAGCCGTGCCAGGCAGCCGTGCCAGTCAGGGTTTGAAGCCTTGCCAGTCAGGGTTTGAAGCCGTGCCAGTCAGGGTTTGAAGCCTTGCCAGTCAGGGTTTGAAGCCGTGCCAGTCGGGGTTTGAAGCCGTGCCAGTCGGGGTTTGAAGCCGTGCCAGTCGGGGTTTGAAGCCGTGCCAGTCGGGGTTTGAAGCCGTGCCAGTCAGGGTTTGAAGCCGTGCCAGTCAGGTTTTGAAGCCATGCCTCCAGGTGCAATGTGTGGTCACTATCAATAGACCGGCCGAAAGGCGCCAAGGATTTTTGTGTGAAAAAATGCTAAACAATAATGTACTGTACCTTTTACAGACTATGGGTGATTGGCGAGGGGTCAGTGTGAGAGTCCTTTTAGAAGACCTGCTTCTTCTCTGCCCACCGGGCTGTGGAGAGTCAGTGTGTCTGCGGAGTGAAGCTAAACAAGAAATAACAATGATTATCAGAGAGAGAAAAGACTTCATAAAGACAATAAAAGCAGTTCTTCATTCCAGTCATAGCTGGTCTGGTCATAACGTCACTGTCCAGTTAGACCAAAACAGACACAGTACGGCAAATAACCTACCTGTCCCATCCACAGCTCCTGCACAGTCCTCACAAGCCCAGTTTGTCTCGTCAAGTTTCAGGGAACCACATTTTCGATGGGTGCCACTAGAGCCACAGAGGGCACAGCGCAGTACTTGAAACCATCTGAAAACCAAAAAGACACATGAGTGAGACTCAAATTCGTTTTAGCGATAAACACATTTTGGTCAGTCAACCATTTCAGCCACACACACACACTACATTAGAGCTTACCCAGTGCGTGAAGAATATGTCCGGCCACTGTGGGAGAGACATTTTTTGGCATCACAGTGCTGGTACACCTGCAGTAACTCTCCATAGGCATTTTCTTCCAGCTCCCAGGCTGCATCTCTATGGCACACATATACAGAATACTTTAGTTAAAACTCATAACGCCACAACACTAATGCAACAGTACTTTATTTGTCCAACTGTTACATCAGAAATTCGTCTTCTGCTGTGCTGTGTCAACCACGTCCCACACAACACACAATCAGAGACCCTGGACCATACATACCGTAGACCATACATACAGTAGAGCCTGGACCATACATACCGTACAGTAGAGCCTGGACCATAAATACAGTAGAGCCTGGACCATACATACAGTAGACCATAAATACAGTAGAGCCTGGACCATACATACAGTAGACCATACATACAGTAGAGGCTGGACCATACATACCGTACAGTAGAGCCTGGACCATACATACAGTAGAGCCTGGACCACACATACAGTATACCATACATACAGTAGACCATACATACAGTAGAGCCTGGACCATACATACAGTACAGTAGAGCCTGGACCATACATACAGTAGAGCCTGGACCATACATACCGTACAGTAGAGCCTGGACCATACATACAGTAGAGCCTGGACCATACATACAGTAGAGCCTGGACCATACATACCGTACAGTAGAGCCTGGACCACACATACAGTAGACCATACATACAGTAGACCATACATACAGTAGAGCCTGGACCATACATACAGTAGACCATACATACAATAGAGCCTGGACCATACATACCGTACAGTAGAGCCTGGACCATAAATACAGTACAGTAGAGCCTGGACCATAAATACAGTACAGTAGAGCCTGGACCATAAATACAGTACAGTAAAGCCTAGACCATACATACAGTAGACCATACATACAGTAGACCATACATACAGTAGAGCCTGGACCATACATACAGTAGACCATACATACAGTAGACCATACATACAGTAGAGCCTGGACCATACATACAGTAGAGCCTGGACCATACATACAGTAGACCATACATACAGTAGAGCCTGTACCATACATACAGTAGACCATACATACAATAGAGCCTGGACCATACATACCGTACAGTAGAGCCTGGACCATAAATACAGTACAGTAGAGCCTGGACCATAAATACAGTACAGTAGAGCCTGGACCATAAATACAGTACAGTAAAGCCTAGACCATACATACAGTAGACCATACATACAGTAGACCATACATACAGTAGAGCCTGGACCATACATACAGTAGAGCCTGGACCATACATACAGTAGACCATACATACAGTAGACCATACATACAGTAGAGCCTGGACCATACATACAGTAGACCATACATACAATAGAGCCTGGACCATACATACAGTAGACCATACATACAGTAGACCATACATACAGTAGAGCCTGGACCATACATACAGTAGACCATACATACAGTAGACCCTGGACCATACATACAGTAGACCATACATACAGTAGACCCTGGACCATACATACAGTAGACCATACATACAGTAGAGCCTGGACCATACATACCGTACAGTAGAGCCTGGACCACACATACAGTAGAGCCTGGACCATACATACAGTAGAGCCTGGACCATACATATCGTACAGTAGAGCCTGGACCATACATACCGTACAGTAGAGCCTGGACCATACATACCGTACAGTAGAGCCTGGACCATACATACAGTAGAGCCTGGACCATACATACAGTAGAGCCTGGACCATACATACAGTAGAGCCTGGACCATACATACTATACAGTAGAGCGTGGACCATACATACAGTAGAGCCTGGACCAGACATACAGTAGAGCCTGGACCATACATACCGTACAGTAGAGCCTGGACCATAAATACAGTACAGTAGAGCCTGGACCATAAATACAGTAGACCATACATACAGTAGACCATACATACAGTAGAGCCTGGACCAGACATACAGTAGAGCCTGGACCATACATACCGTACAGTAGAGCCTGGACCATAAATACAGTACAGTAGAGCCTAGACCATACATACAGTAGACCATACATACAGTAGACCATACATACAGTAGAGCCTGGACCATACATACAGTAGACCATACATACAATAGAGCCTGGACCATACATACCGTACAGTAGAGCCTGGACCATAAATACAGTACAGTAGAGCCTGGACCATAAATACAGTACAGTAGAGCCTAGACCATACATACAGTAGACCATACATACAGTAGACCATACATACAGTAGAGCCTGGACCATACATACAGTAGACCATACATACAGTAGACCATACATACAGTAGAGCCTGGACCATACATACAGTAGAGCCTGGACCATACATACAGTAGACCATACATACAGTAGACCATACATACTGTAGAGCCTGGACCATACATACAGTAGACCATACATACAATAGAGCCTGGACCATACATACAGTAGACCATACATACAGTAGACCATACATACAGTAGAGCCTGGACCATACATACAGTAGACCATACATACAGTAGAGCCTGGACCATTCATACCGTACAGTAAAGCCTGGACCATAAATACAGTACAGTAGAGCCTGGACCATACATACAGTAGAGCCTGGACCATACATACAGTATACCATACATACAGTAGACCCTGGACCATACATACAGTAGACCATACATACAGTAGAGCCTGGACCATACATACAGTATACCATACATACAGTAGACCCTGGACCATACATACAGTAGACCATACATACAGTAGACCCTGGACTATACATACAGTAGACCATACATACAGTAGAGCCTGGACCATACATACAGTACAGTAGAGCCTGGACCACACATACAGTAGAGCCTGGACCATACATACAGTAGAGCCTGGACCATACATACCGTACAGTAGAGCCTGGACTATACATACCGTACAGTAGAGCCTGGACCATACATACAGTAGAGCCTAGACCATACATACAGTAGAGCCTGGACCATACATACAGTAGAGCCTGGACCATACATACAGTAGAGCCTGGACCATACAGTACAGTAGAGCCTGGACCATACATACAGTAGAGCCTGGACCATACATACAGTAGAGCCTGGACCATACATACTGTACAGTAGAGCGTGGACCATACATACAGTAGAGCCTGGACCATACATACCGTACAGTAGAGCCTGGACCAGACATACAGTAGAGCCTGGACCATACATACCGTACAGTAGAGCCTGGACCAGACATACAGTACAGTAGAGCCTGGACCAGACATACAGTACAGTAGAGCCTGGACCAGACATACAGTACAGATGACCTGACATACAGTAGATGACCTGGAGCCAGTGGGTTTGGTGACGAGTATGAAGCGAGGGCCAGCTAACGAGAGCATACAGGTCGCAGTGGTGGGTAGTATATGGGGATTTGGTGACAGATGACGGATGGCACTGTGATAGACTGCATCCAATTTGTTGAGTAGAGTGTTGGAGGCTATTTTGTAAATGACATCGCCGAAGTCGAGGATCGGTAGGATGGTCAGTTTTACGACGGTATGTTTGGCAGCATGAGTGAAGGATGCTTTGTTTTGCGAAATAGGAAGCCGATTCTCGATTTAATTTTGGATTGGAGATGTTTAATGTGAGTCTGGAAGGAGAGTTCACAGTCTAACCATACACCTAGGTATTTGTAGTTGTCCACATATTCTAAGTCAGAGCCGTCCAGAGTAGTGATGCTGGACGGGCGAGCAGGTTGTAGAGCATGCTTTTAGTTTTACTTGCATTTAAGAGCAGTTGGAGGCCACGGAAGGAGAGTTGTATGGCATTGAAGCTCATCTGGAGGTTAGTTAACACAGTGTCCAACGAAGGGCCAGAGGTATACAGAATGGTGTCGTCTGCGTAGAGGTGGATCAAAGAATCACAAGCAGCGAGAGCGTCATGATTGATGTATACAGAGAAGAGAGTCGACCCTGTGGCACCCCCATAGAGACTGCCAGAGGTCCGGATAACAGGCCCTCTGATTTGACATACTGAACTCTATCAGAGAAGTAGTTGGTGAACCAAGCGAGGCAATCATTTGAGAAACCAATGCGGTTGAGTCTGCCAATAAGAATGTTGTGATTGACAGAGTCGAAAGCCTTAGTCAGGTCGATGAATACGGCTGCACAGTAATGTCTCTTATCGATGGCGGTTATGATATCGTTTAGGACCTTGAGCGTGGCTGAGGTGCACCCATGACCAGCTCTGAAACCAGATTGCATAGCGGAGAAGGTACGGTGAGATTCGAAATGGTCGGTAATCTGTTTGTTAACTTGGCTTTCAAAGACCTTAGAAAGGCAGGGTAGAATAGATATAGGTCTGTAGCAGTTTGGGTCTAGAGTGTCACCCCCTTTGAAGAGGGGGATGACCATGGCAGCTATCCAATCTATGGGAATCTCAGAGGATACGAAAGAGAGGTTGAACATTCCAGGATACCCCGACCAGGTCGATTAGAAAGACCTGTTCGCTGAAGTGTTTTAGGGAGCGTTTGACAGTGATGAGGGGTGGTCGTTTGACCGCAGACCCCTTACGGATGCAGGCAATGAGGCAGTGATCGCTGAGATCTTGATTGAAAACTACAGGTGTATTTGGAGGGCGAGTTAGTTAGGATGATATCTATGAGGGTGCCCGTGTTTACGGATTTGGGGTTGTACCTGGTAGGTTCACAAATAATTTGTGTGAGATTGAGGGCATCAAGCTTAGATTGTAGGATGGCTGGGGTGTTAAGCATGTCCCAGTTTAGGTCACCTAGCAGCACGAGTTCAAAAGATAGATGGGGGCAATCAATTCACATATGGTGTCCAGGGCACAGCTGGGGGCAGAGGGTGGTCTACAGCGAGCGGCAACGGTGAGAGACTTGTTTCTGGAAAGGTGAATTTTTAGAAGTAGAAGCTCGAATTGTTTTGGTAATAACCTGGATAGTAAGAAAGAACTCTGCAGGCGATCTCTGCAGTAGATTGCAACACCGCCCCCTTTGGCAGTTCTGTCTTGGCGGAAAATGTTATAGTTAGGGATGGAAATTTCAGGGTTTTTGGTGGTTTTCCTAAGCCAGGATTCAGACATGGCTAAGACATCCGGGTTGGCAGAATGTGCTAAAGCAGTGAATAAAGCAAACTTAGGGAGTAGGCTTCTAATATTAACATGCATGAAACCAAGGCTTTTACGGTTACAGAAGTCAACAAATGAGAGCACCTGGGGAGTAGGAGTCGAGCTAGGCACTGCAGGTCCTGGATTAGCCTCTACATCACCAGAGGAACAGAGGAGAAGTAGGATAAGGGTAAGGCTAAAGGCTATACGAACTGGCCATCTAGCACGTTCGGAACAGAGAGTAAAAGGAGCAGATTTCTGGGCACGATAGCATAGATTCAAGACATAATGTACAGACAAAGGTATGGTAGGAAGAGAGTACATTGAAGGTAAATCTAGGCTTTGAGTGATGAAGAGAGAGATATAGTCTCTAGAGACGTTTAAACCAGGTGATGTCATCGCATATGTGGGAGGTGGAACAACATGGTTGGTTAAGGCATATTGAGCAGGGCTAGAGGCTCTACAGTGAAATAAGACAGTAATCACTAACTAGGACAGTAATGGACAAGGCATATTGATATTAGAGAGAGGCATGCGTAGCCAAGTGATCGTATGGGTCCAGTGAGTGGTTAGCTGGCTGGGGACACGGCAATTCAGACAGTTAGCAGGCCAGGGTAGCAAGCTAGCAGGTTAGCAGGCCGAGGCTAGCAAGCTAGCATAAGGGCCTTAGAGGGACGTCGCGATGGGGGAAAGTCTGTTTTTGCCTCTTCGTGCGGTGTAGTCGATAGACCAGTTGTGGAATTAGTAGGGTTCAAAGTAGCAGAGGGGTCAAGTCCAATTGGCAAAATGGGTCTAGTGGTCCAAGAAACTGGCCGATGGATCAGCTAACAGTCCAATATGCTCTAGATAGCTAGTAGGCCGCGGTTAGCTGAATGGGCCTTCAGGGGACGTCGTGCCTGAGGGGCCTGTTGGGATCCTCGGGCAGATTATGTCGGTATTCCAGTCGTGAAGGATCGGCGGGGTTCCGTGCCCCGTACCGGCAGTAAAAGGGGTCCGGATATTGTAGCCGAGGACTGGGTTTCAGGAGTAGCCCAGGAGCCCTAGCCGGGAGATGGGTCTAGCATGGGCTAGCTCCAGGCTAGTTTGTGCTAGCTCCGGGATGGAAATGTTAGCCAGGAGTAGTCAACCCGGGTTGCAGTTAGGTAGCTGCGATGATCCAGATGAAAAGGTTCAGAGTTTGCGGTAGGAATCCGGGGATATGGAGAGAAAAATAGGTCCGGTATGCTCTGGTTTGAAATGCGTTGTACAAACTGGCGAGAGCTTTCCAAGCTAAAGGTTAGCTGATGACCGCTAGCAGTGGTTAGTTGACTGATAGTTGATAGCTGGTAGCTAGTTAGCTAGCTAGCTTCAGTTGAGAGATTCCAGTTCGGAGGTAAACAGAAATACTTTAGAAAAAAAACAGATCCACACCACACTGGGTGAGGCGGGTTGCAGGAGAGTATTTAGAAGTTGAGGTTTAGGAAAATATTAAAAAGAATGCGAAGAAAAAGACATAAAAAGACATACATGGGACGAGACAAGACAAAGATGTCTTGCTACGCCATCTCGGATTTAGAGCCTGGACCATACATACAGTAGAGCCTGGACCATACATACAGTAGAGCTTGGACCATACATACAGCACAGTAGAGCCTGGACCATACATATAGTACAGTAGATCCTGGACCATACATACAGTAGAGCCTGGACCATACATACAGTACAGTAGAGCCTGGACCACACATACAATACAGTAGATCCTGGACCATACATACAGTAGAGCCTGGACCATACATACAGTAGAGCTTGGACCATACATACAGCACAGTAGAGCCTGGACCATACATACAGTACAGTAGAGCCTGGACCATACATACAATACAGTAGATCCTGGACCATACATACAGTAGAGCCTGGACCATACATACAGTAGAGCCTGGACCATACATACAGTAGAGCCTGGACCATACATACATACAGTAGAGCCTGGACCATACATACATACAGTAGAGCCTGGACCATACATACAGTAGAGCCTGGACCATACATACAGTAGAGCCTGGACCATACATACAGTAGAGCCTGGACCATACATACAGTAGAGCCTGGACCATACATACATACAGTAGAGCCTGGACCATACATACAGTAGAGCCTGGACCATACATACATACAGTAGAGCCTGGACCATACATACAGTAGAGCCTGGACCATACATACATACAGTAGAGCCTGGACCATACATACATACAGTAGAGCCTGGACCATACATACATACAGTAGAGCCTGGACCATACATATAGTAGACAATTAAAAAGGTATAGGGCAGAATGTTATATAAGGTAAATAATACCTCTCAGGTATGTGGACTCCCATCCGGAGCATCTCCTGCTGGAACATGTCCTTGTTGTTGCACAGAGTGCATCTGAAGAAGAACATGCCAGCACTATGAGCCTGGTTCTGAAGGAATACATAGGAAATAAATAAGAGAATGCATGCAGTAACTTACAAGCCTTCATAAACTCTTTATAAGGCCATCATAGATGCTTCACAAAGCCCATATATGCAAATGTAATGCCATATAGAGGGTGAAATAAGGGTTATGCACATTGTAGCACATTGCAAGGAACTGTTACAACACCTTTGATATAGTATGAAAAATAATTTATTCCCACATTCACCCAAGAGGGCCATTTCTAGTCTGGGATGTAGCTACCTGCACACAGTCTCTGTGAAACCAGCTGCCATGGCAGACAGGACACTTGAGAACAGAGTAGGAGAGGACAGGCTCTATGGGGTCCAGACACACTGAGCAGGACATAGGCTCACTGACACAAGCCGACACTGGCAAGGACTGGGTGGGACTGTGATCCTTACAGTAGGACCTGGGGGAATACAAGATGCACCATGGTATAAAGCATGGCTTGTTGTTAATGTTTCCGTGAGATAAGAGTACTTCAACCAACTAAAAGTAGAGGCGTAGCCAAAGACTCAATCATGGACACGTGGCTGCTTCGGTGATGTATTGTTGTCTCTATCTTCTTGCCCTTTGTGCTGTTGTCTGTGCCCAATAATGTGTGTACCATGTTTTGTGCTGCTACCACGTTGTGCTGCTGCCATGCTGTGTTGCTACCATGTTGTTGTCAAGTTGTGTTGCTACCATGTTGTTGTCATGTTGTGTTGCTACCATGCTTTGTTGTCATGTGTTGCTGCCATGCTGTGTTGTCGTCTTAGGTCTCTCTTTATGTAGTGTTGTGGTGTCTCTCTTATTGTGATGTGTGTTTTGTCCTATATTTTTATTCCTTTTTATATCCCAGCCCCCGTTGCCGCAGGAGGCCTTTTGTTAGACCGTCATTGTAAATAATATTTTTTTCTTAACTGACTTGCCTAGTTAAATAAAGATGAAATGAAAAACAAAAATAAAGTTCACAGGGAGAAAATAGGCACAGCTGTCATTTCATTCTGATGAAGGCCAATATGACTTTACTGTTTTTGAATGAGTTCTATATTTCTAATCTCTAAAACAAGAGCTGAGCCTAATTAGCTCCTGTTAGTACGTTTGCCATGGCTGCTGTTTATTATGTTTAAAATCTCTAGACACAACACATACTAGAGCTGGGCAATATGGATAAAAAGTCATATCCTAATAAATTGAACTATTTTAGTAGATAAAAATAACTTTCCATTAGTGGCAGGGCTCTAGATGGGTTTTTTCAGTGCTGAGTTCGACACCTGCGATGGGAGCCTACTATTCAAACAGAAAGCTATTTCATCTAACATATCCAGGGAATGCATGATTGATATTTTGATATGCAGCCTGTCAAAATAGGATCCAGAATGATCAGATTTATGTTAGGCTCTTCAGAGAATTTGCCGACATCTCTGTGTATATTGGCCTATAGACTATATTATTCACCAACTGAGGAAATGGCAACTCAAAGACAGCTAGATTGCTAACTCTAAATATGATATTGTTGCTAGATAGATTAATCAATTAGCCTACATGGCTATCAGTAAATCAGTAAACTTTCCAGCACTATTCCTAGGCTATTGATGTAGGCCTATTCACTGCAAACGGCTCGCTCAGCTCCGCGGTCGCATCAAAACCATACTACGGCCTATTCTGGTTGTAAAGTGGTGTCGTCATGAAGTCAATATTAAGAGCTGAGAAATAGAGTATATAGTCTCAGAAAGCTGTGACTCTTCTCTCTGTTACTAGAACAACAGTAGTTGCTTTGAAAACTGCATTTTCAAAGCAAGATCATATGCTTGTGCTTCTCAGAATGCATCTCTCTCTCCTCAGGAGCGCACGGTGCAGAAAGGGAGTGAGAGTCAGCAGCCGACAGCGAAACCGGGACAGGTACACACTTTCATAGCAGGAATCAACATAATGCATAGGCTATTACTGTTGACCAAATAATGGTTTTAGAACAATCTACAATAATGTTGTGTAGCAAAATTACCGACATATGCAAAATGCTTCGTTAAGAGGAAGGCAATGTCGGTGTTGATAATTTTCGGATTATGTCCCAGCTCTTATACATACTGGTGATATATAATCATTGTCACTTACGGAAATAAATCTGTGAATTGAAAGATGAATTGGTGTTGTTTGCCACATGGAAAATGGACCTTTTTCTGGCAACTTTTGATGTAGCACCCAACTGAAGCACCATTCTTCTTGCAGACTGCACATTTCTAAACACAGGGTACACAGAAAGCAAAAAAGTACATTTAGGACACGATAATGTTTTTGAACAAGAATCCAAGCAACCAGAAACGATTGAAGGCAACATCTAAAATATGTACTGTATGCGTTTTGTGATAAAAGTGCTGCTTAGGTTTGGAGTGGACAAAGACTCTAGGATTAGGGTAACCCTAATCCAACCATACATCATACTAAATAACGTGTATGGACGGCACTACTGTTGGTGCTGAGTGAGCCTATCAGCCTTAGTCTCTCAGCAGGTGAGAAACGTTTCTGCTCGGTGAGTGATCAAGCTCCTGACCTCTACCTGGTGTGTCAAGCCACTCTGCATAAACTCTCCTCTACCGAAACAGCTGAGGCCATGTTGGCCATGGCAAGCGCAGAGTTAAATAGAACATATTGTGTATCTTTTATACTATATCTCCATGGTGACAAGCATCAATCAAAGTGCCTGCTGGGCTGAAGAGGTTGAATGGTACCTAGCCCAAGATGTACTCTTAAGGAGCCTAACGTTACAGTATTACATATTACAAAGGCTCCGCCGTACGTGGCAGGGGCTACAGTTCATTAAGGATTACAAAGACCTGGCCGTGGTCTGCCCAACGATGCCTCTCTACCACATGAACTCAATGCATTTTATGCACACTTCAACAATAACAACATCGTGCTGGTTGTGAGGGCTGCCACCGACCCAGAGGATTGGGTGATCTCGCTCTCAGAGGCCAACGTGAGTAAGGTCTTTAACCAGGTCAACACCTGCTAGGCTGCGGGGCCCGACAGTATTCCAGGGCATGCGCAGAACAGCTGGCTTAATGCCACAGTGACTACCGCCCTGTAGCACTCACATCTGTAATCATGAAGTGCATTGAGAGGCTGGTTATGGCATACATCAACACCATCATCCCAGACACCCTAGACCCACTCCAATTTGCATACTGCCCCAACAGATCCACAGACGATGCAATCTCAATTGCTCTCCACATGGTCCTCACCCACCTAGATAAGAGGAATACCTATGTGAGAATGCTGTTCATTGACTACAGCTCAGCGTTCAACACCATTGTCCCCTCCAAGCTCATCAGCCACAGGGGTGTGTGCTTAGTCCCCTCTTGTACTCCCTGTTCACCAACAACTGCGTGTCCACACATGACTCCAACACCATCATTAAGTTGGCTGACAACACGACAGTGGTAGACCAGTGACCTGTCAGTGTGGTACCAGAACAACAGCCTCTCCCTTAATGTCAGTAAGACCAAGGAGCCTATCGTGGACTACATTGATGGGGCTGAAGTGGAGCAGGTCAAGAGCTTCAAGTTCCTCGTTGTCCAAATCAATAAGGACTTAAAATGGTCCACACACACACACAAAGTCATGAAGAAGGCATGACAACGCCTCTTCCCCCTTAGGTATTGCATGGGCCCTCAAATCTTCAAAAAGTCGTACAGCTGACACCAACAGGCTCCTGAACAGCTTCCATCACTGTCTCTATGCACACTCAAAGGGCCCTACACACTCACGCACACTGACACCCCAAAACACACAAAGATTCACTCCATCATTTGCTCACAAACACATAATATGCACATACATTTATACTGACTCTACCATCACATACAATAATTATATACGCTGCTGCAACTTTGTTTACAACCTGTAATTTAAATTGATTTTTATTTGGATTTCATGTAATGGACATACACAAAATAGTCCAAATTGGTGAAGTGAAATGAAAAAAATTACTTGTTTAAAAAAAAAAAAATAAGAAGGAAAGTGGTGTGTGCATATGTATTCACCCCTTTGCTATGAAGCCCCTAAATAAGATCTGGTGCAAACAATTACCTTCAGAAGTCACATGATTAGTTAAATAAAGTCCACCTGTGTGCAATCTAAGTGTCATATGACCTGTCACATGATCTCAGAATATATACACCTGTTCTGAAAGGCCCCAGAGTCTGCAACACCACTAAGCAAGGAGCACCACCACCTTTTCATCGGCAGGGACTGGGAAACTGGTCAGAATTGAAGGAATGATGGATGGCGCTAAATACAGGGAAATTCTTGAGGGAAACCCGTTTCAGTCTTCCAGAGATTTGAGACTGGGACACCTTCCAGCAGGACAATGACCCTAAGCATACTACTAAAGCAACACTCAAATGGTTTAAGGGAAAACATTTAAATGTCTTTGAATGGCTTAGTCAAAGCCTAGACCTCAATCCAATTGAGAATCTCTAGCACGACTTAAAGATTGCTGTACACCAGCGGAACCCATCCAACTTGAAGGAGCTGGAACAGTTTTGGATTTCATGCATGCTCAAGTTTTCATTTTTTTTGTCTTATTTCTTGTTTGTTTCACAAGAAAAAATATTTTGCATCTTCAAAGCGGTAAGCATGTTGTGTAAATCAAATGATACAAACCCCCCAAAAATACATTTTAATTCCAGGTTGTAAGGCAACAAAATAGGAAAAATACCAAGGGGGTGAATACTTTCGCAAGCCACTGTATCCTGATGCCTAGTCACCTTACCCCTATGCATATTTCATACAGTGCCTTCAGAAAGTATTCATACCCCTTGACCTTTTTCACAGAAATACCTTATTTACATAAGTATTCAGACCCTTTGCTATGCAACTCTAAATTGAGTTCAGGTGCATCCATTGATCATCCTTGATGTTTATACAACTTGATATGAGTACACATGTGGTAAATTGAATTGATTGGACATAATTTGGAAAGGCACACACCTGTCTATATAAGGTCCCACAGTAGACAGTGCATGTCAGATCAAAAACCAAGCCATGAGGTCAAAGGAATAGTCCGTAGAGCTCAGAGACAGGATTGTGTCGAGACACAGATCTGGGGAAGGGTACAAAAAAATGTCTGCAGCAAGAAGTTTGAAACCACCAAGACTCTTCCTAGAGCTGGCCGCCCGGCCAAACTCAGGGCCTTGGTCAGGAAGGTGACCAAGAACCCGATGGTCACTCTGACAGAGCTCCAGAGTTCCTCTGTGGAGATGGGAGAACCTTCCAGAAGGACAACCATTTTTGCAGCATTCCACCAATCAGGCCTTTATGGTAGAGTGGTAAAAGGCACATGATAGCCCGCTTGGAGTTTGCCAAAAGGCACCTAAAGAACTCTCAGACCATGAGAAACAAGATTCTCTGGTCTGATGAAACCAAGATTGAACTCTTTGGCCTCAATGCCAAACATCACATCTGGAGGAAACCTGGCACCATCCCTATGGTGAAGCATGGTAGTGGCAGCATCATGCTGTGGGGATGTTTTTCAGCGGCAGGGACTGGGAGACTAGTCAGGATCAAGGCAAAGATGAACAGAGCAAAGTACAGAGAGATCCTTGATGAAAACCTGCTCCAGAGCGCTCAGGACCTCAGACTGGGGCGAAGGTTCACCTTCCAACAGGACAACAACCCTAAGTACACAGCCAAGACAACGAAGGAGTGGCTTCGGGACAAGTCTCTGAATGTCCTTGAGTGGCTCAGCTAGAGCCAGGACTGCAACCCGATCGAACATCTCTGGAGAGACCTGGAAATAGCTGTGCAGCAGCACTCCCTATCCTACCTGACAGAGCTTGAGAGGATCTGCAGAGAAGAATGGGAGAAACTCCCCAAATGCAGGTGTACCAAGATTGTAGCGTCATATCCAAGAAGACTCGAGGCTGTAATCACTGCCAAAGGCGCTTCAACAAAGTACTGAATAAAGGGTCTGAACACTTATGCAAATGTGATATTTCAGCTAAGTTTTTTAAAAATAAATTAGCAAAAATTTCTAAAAACCGGTTTCTGCTTTGTCATTATCAGGCATTGTGTGTAGATTGATAAGGAAAAAAACGATTTAATCAATTTTAGAAAAAGGCTGTAAGGTAACAAAATGTGGAAAAAGTCAAGGGGTATGAATACTTCCCGAAGGCACTGTATATACAAAAGTATGTGGACACGCCGTCAAATTAGTGGATTCGGTTATTTCAACCACACCCGTTGCTGGCAGGTGTATAAAATCGAGCACACAGTCATGCAATCTCTATAGACAAACATTGACAGTAGAAGGACCTTACTGAACATTTCAGTGACTTTCAATGTGGCACCGTCATAGGATGCCACCTTTCGAAAAGGTCAGTTCGTCAAATTTCTGCCCTTCTACAGCTGCCCCAGTCAACTATAAGCGCTGTTATTGTGAAGTGGAAACGTCTAGGAGAAAAAAACAGCTTAACCGCAAAGTCATAGGCCACACAAGCACACAGAACGGGACTGCTGAGTGCTGAAGCGCGTAAAAATTGTCTCTCCTCAGTTGCAACACTCACTACCGAGCTCCAAACTGCCTCTGGAAGCAAAGTCAGCACAAAAAATTTTAGTCGGGAGCTTTATGAAATGGGTTTCCATGGCCAAGCAGCCGCACATGCCAAGAGAACGTTACCTGCCCGAATGCATAGTGCCAACTGTAAAGTTTGGTGAAGAAGGAAAAATGGTCTGGGGCCGTTTTTCATGGTTCGGGCTAGGCCCCTTAGTTCAGTGACGGGAAATCTTAACACTACAGCATACAGTCCAATGACATTCTAGACGATTCTGTGCTTCCAACTTTGTGGCAACAGTTTGGGGAAGGCCCTTTCCTGTTTCAGAATGACAACACCCCAGTGCACAAATCGAGGTCCATACAGGAATGGATTTGGTCAAGATCGGTGTGGAAGAACTTGACTGGCCTGCACAGAGCCCTGACCTCAACTCTATCAAACACCTTTGGGATGAACTAGAACGCGCCTGTGAGCAAGGCCTAATCACCCAACATCAGTGCCATACCTCACAAATTCTCTTGTGGCTAAATGGAAGCAAGTCCCCGCAGCAATGTTCCAACATCTAGTGGAAAGCCTTCCCAGAAGAGTGTAGGCTATTATAGCAGAAAAGGGGGGACAAACTCCATATTAATGCCTATGATTTCAGAATGAGATGTGTCCACATACTTTTGGTCATGTAGTGTATCAGGTGGAAATCAGGGATCAACAACTAGATTCAGTTGCGGGCCATTTTTTTCTTGAGTGGATGGTCAGGGGGGCGGAATATAATTACAAACAATTTGTAGACTAACATTTACCACAAGAAGCCCAAACAGATACAATACAATACCAGCCAAAGGTTTGGACACACCTACTCATTCAAGGGTTTTGATTTATTTTTTACTATTTTCTACATTGTAAAATAATAATGAAGACATCATAACAATGAAATAACACATATGGAATCATGTAGTAATCAAAAAAAGTGTTAAACAAAACATATTTATATTCTTCAAAGTAGCCACCCTTTGCCTTTATGACAGCTTTGTACACGCTTGGCATTCTCTCAACCAGCTTCACCAGGAATGCTTTTCCAACAGTCTTGAAAAAGTTCCCACATATGCTGAGTACTTGTTGGCTGCTTTTCCTTCACTCTGCGGTCCAACTCATCCCAAGCCATCTCAATTGGATTGAGGTTGGGTGATTGTGGAGGCCAGGTCATCTGATGCTGCACTCCATCACTCTCCTTCTTGGTCAAATAGCCCTTACACAACCTGGAGGTGTGTTGGGTCATTGTCTTGTTAAAAAACAAATGATAGTCCCACCAAGCGCAAACCAGATGGGATGGCGTATCGCTGCAGAATGCTGTGGTAGCCATGCTGGTTAAGTGTGCCTTGAATTCTAACTAAATCACTGACAATGTCACCAGCAAAGCACCCCCACAGCATCACACCTCCTCCTCCATATTTCACTGTGGGAAACACACATGCATCCATAAAAAAAGTAACCTTTATTTAACTAGGCAAGTCAGCCTACCGCAGCCAAACCCGGATGATGCTGGGCCAATTATGCATCGCCCTATGGTTCTCCCAATCACGGCCAGATGTGATACAGCCTGGATTCAAACCAGGGACTGTAGTGACGCCTCTTGCACTGAGATGAGGTGCCTTAGACCACTGCGCCACTCAGGATCATCCATTCACCTACTCTGCGTCTCACAAAGACACGGCGGTTGGAACCAAAAATCTCACATTTGGACTCATCAGACCAAAGGACAGATTTCCACCGGTCTAATGTCCATTGCTCGTATTTTTTGGCCCAAACAAGTCTCTTCTTATTGGTGTCCTTTAGTAGTGGTTTCTTTGCAGTAATTCAACCATGAAGGCCTGATTCACGCAGTCTCCTCTGAACAGCTGATGTTGAGATGTGTCTGTTACTTGAACTCTGTGAAGCATTTAATTAGGCTGCAATCTGAGGTGCAGATAAGTCTTATGAACGTATCCTCTGCAGCAGAGGTAACTCTGGGTCTTCCTTTTCTGTGGCGGTCTTCATGAAAGCCAGTTTCATCATAGCGCTTGATGGTTTTTGCCACTGTACTTCAAATCAAATTTTATTGGTCACATACACATAGTTAGCAGATGTTAATGCTAGTGTTGTGAAATGCTTGTGCTTCTAGTTCCGACAGTGCAGTAATATCTAACAAGTAATCTAACAATTCCCCAACAAGTACCTAACACACACAAATCTAAAGGGGTGAATGAGAATATGTACATATAAATATATGGATGAGCGATGGCCAAGCGGCATAGGCAAGGTGCAGTAGACGGTATAAAATACAGTATATACATATGACATGAGTAATGAAAGATATGTAAACAATATTAAAGTGGCATTATTTAAAGTGCCATTGTTTAAAGTGACTAGTGATCAATTTATTAAAGTGTCCAGTGATTGGGTCTCAATGCAGGCAGCAGCCTCTCTGAGTTAGTGATTGCTGTTTAGCAGTCTGATGGCCTTGAGACAGAAGCTGTTTTTCAAGCTCTCTGTCCCAGCTTTGATGCATCTGTACTGACCTCGCCTTCTGGATGATAGCGGTGTGAATAGGCACTGCCTCGGGTTGTTGTTGTCCTTGATGATCTTTTTGGCCTTCCTGTGACATCGGGTGCTGTAAGTGTCATGGAGGGCAGGTAGTTTGCCACCGGTGATGCGTTGTGCAGACCGCACCACCCTCTGGGGAGCCCTGCGGTTGAGGGCAGTGCTGTTGTCGTACCAGGCTGTGATACAGCCCGACGGGATGCTCTCGATTGTGCATCTGTAAAAGTATGTCAGGGTTTTAGGTGACAAGACCAATTTCTTCAGCCTCCTGAGATTGAAGAGGCACTGCTGCGCCTTCTTCACCCCACAGTCTGTGTGGGTGGACCATTTCAGTTTGTCTGTGATGTGTACGCCCAGGAACTTTCCACCTTCTCCACTGCTGTCCCTTCAAAGTGGATGGGGGGGTGCTCCCTCTGCTGTTTCCTGAAGTCCACGATCATCTCCTTTGTTTTGTTGACGTTGAGTGAGAGGTTGTTTTCCTGACACCACACTCAGAGTGCCCTCACCTCCTCCCTGTAGGCTGTCTCGTCGTTGTTGGTGATCAGGCCCATTACTGTTGTGTCGTCTGCAAACGTAATTATTGAGTTGGAGGCGTGCGTGGCGTCACAGTCGTGGGTGAACAGGGAGTACAGGAGATGGCTGAGCACACACCCTTGTGGGGCCCCAGTGTTAAGGGTCAGCGAAGTGGAGATGTTTTTTCCTACCTTCAACCAACTGGGGGCGGCCATCAGACAGTCCAGAACCTAGTTGTACAGGGAGGGGTTGAGACCCAGGGACTCCAGCTTGATGATGAGATTGGAGGCTACTATGGTGTTGAATGCTGAGCTGTAGTCAATGAACAGCATTCTTACATAGGTATTATTTTTGTCCAGATGGGATAGGGCAGTGTGCAGTGTGATGGCGATTGCGTCATCTGTGGACCTGTTGGGGCGGTACGCAAACTGAAGTGGGTCTAGGGTGGCAGGTAAGGTGGCGGTGATATGATCCTTGACTAGCCTCTCAAAGCACTTCATGATGACAGAAGTGCTACGAGGCGGTAGTCATTTAGTTCAGATATCTTTGCCTTCTTGGGTACAGGAACAATGGTAGCCATCTTGAAGCATGTGGGGACAACAGACTGCGATAGGGAGGGATTGAATATGTCCGTAAACACACCAGCCAGCTGGTCTGCGCATGCTCTGAGGACGCGGCTAGGGATACCGTCCGGGCCAGCAGCCTTGCGAGGGTTAACAAGTTTAAATGTTTTACTCAAGTCAGCCACGGAGGAGAGGGGGGGACGCAGTCTTTGTTAGCGAGCCGCAACGGTGGCACTATATTATCCTCAAAGTGGGCAAAAAAGGTGTTTAGTTTGTCTGGAAGCGTGATGTCGGTGTCCGTGACGTGGCTGTTTATCTTTTTGTCGTCTGTGATTTCCTGTAGACCCTGCCACATACGTCTCGTGTCTGAGCCGTTGAATTGCGACTCCACCTTGTCCAGGTACCGGCATTTCGCTTGTTTGATTAACCTTGCAGAGGGAATAACTACACTGTTTAAATGTAGCCATATTTCCAGACCTTTCCATGGTTAAATGCGATGGATTGCGCTTTCAGTTTGCGCGAATGCTGCCATTTATTCACGGTTTCTGGTTTGGGTAGGTTTTAATAGTCACAGTGGGTACAACATCTCCAATGCACTTCTTAATAAACGCACTCACAGAGTCAGCGTATAGGTCAATGTTGTTCTCTGAGGCTGACGGGAACATATTCCAGTCCGCGTGATCAAAACAATCTTGAAGCGTGGCCTCCGATTGGTCAGACCAGCGTTGAATGGTTCTCGTCACTGGTACATCCTGTTTGAGTTTCTGCCTATAAGACGGAACGAGCAAGATGGCATCATGGTCGGATTTGCTGAAGGGAGGGCGGGGGAGGGCTTTGTATGCATCGCGGAAGTTAGAGTAGCAGTGATCGAGAGTATTAGCCCCACAAGTTGTGCAATCAATATGCTGATAGAATTTAGGTAGCCTTGTTCCCAAATTTCCTTTGTTAAAATCCCCAGCTACAATAAATGTAGCCTCCGGATATATGGTTTCCAGTTTACAGAGAGTCCAGTGAAGTTCCTTGAGGGCCGTCTTGGTGTTCACTTGAGGGGGAATGTACACAGCTGTGACTATATCTTGGTAGGTAAAATGGCCAGCATTTCATTGTAAGGAATTCTAGGTCGGGTGAGCAGGACTTGAGTTCCTGTATGTTGTTATGATTACACCATGAGTCGTTAATCATAAAGCATACACCCCCCGTCCTTCCTCTTCCCAGAGAGGTGTTTATCTCTGTCGGCGCGATGCATGGAGAAGCCCGGTGGCTGAACCGATTCTGACAACATATCCCGAGAGCCATGTTTCCGTGAAACAGAGAATGTTACACTTGAAGAAACTTTCAAAGTTCTTGACTTTTTCCGGATTGACCGACCTTCATGTCGTAAAGTAATGATGGGACTGTCATTTCTTTTTACTTATTTGAGCTGTTCTTGCAATAATATGGACTCTGTCTTTTATGGGTTATCTTCTGTATACCACCCCTACCTTTGTTATTTCATAGTTTTGATGTCTTCACTACGATTCTACAATGTAGAAAATAGTACAAATAAAGAAGAACCCTTGAATGAGTAGGTGTGTCCAAACTTTTGACTGGTACTATATATTTGCCTAAAACATAATAATTTTCTTGCTCAGAAAACTTGGGGGGCCAAATAAAATCAAATGCGGGCCGCCAGTTGGGGAACCCTGATCTACAGCTATCACTCCAGTATCCCTGCACATTGTAGATATGGTACTGGAACTGACTGGCCCTATTTATAGTATTCTTACTTACTTTCTCGTATTCTTCTTATTTTTAGTTCTTGTGTTTTTGATCTAACTTATGTTATATGTTGTATTACAATGTTATTGACTATTGCATTGTTGGGTTTTGAGCTTGCAAGAAAGGCATTTCACTGCACTTGTGCATGTGACATTAAAACTTGAAACTATGTTATTTTCAGAGGTAGACTCTTGAGTCACAATCAAGGGCTAAATGGTACCTTGCCTATAATGAAAGTAGGATAAATAAATACGCCCTCAATATGAATGAACTTACTAGTCTGGAGGATCTTCGGACCTCCTGTTTAATATCATCCACCAAGAAGCCATAGATCCCTTCGTTTTCCTCTCCACGCTGATACACGCCGCTTGACATCAGCTGGAATATAAAAACATCTGAATAGGATTGCAAAATTCCGGGAACTTTCAATAAATTCCCTGGTTTTCTGGAAATCCTGGTTGGAGGACTGCTGGAATCAGGAGGGAATAAGCAGAAAATCCAGAGTCCTCTAACCAAGATTTCTGGAAAACCAGGGAATTTAAGTTCCCACCTTTCATCTGACATTGTAAACATTCTGTACATTTAAGGTGCCTTCCGTAAGCAACTGAATGATAAAACAAATAGATTATTACTGTTTGAGTAATAGTATTCCGCAATGACAAGATATTTTGGTTTAAGCTAGGCCATAATTCATGAACAATGAGTAATTCTAACACGCACACTCACTCTCTCTTACCAGGCAAAAGTAGTGCACAGTGAGTTCCTGTGACTTAAGTGTGATCTTCTCGCCATATTTGTCTGGACAATTCTCACTGCATTTACAAAGTGCACAACCTTAAAATAGAGAGAAGACATTTCAAGTTCAATGTAAATAAATAAGTACCTTATCTTTTGGGTAGGGTGGTTTGATCATGCGTGTTCTCACCATTGTCATCAAAGTCAAAGTGTTGAAAAAAGTGATAAAATGTTATACTACAACAACATAGTGGCCTTCATACTGATCACTCACAGTCTATTAAGTATTCCTGCTCGGATCTCCGAATCCTCCTCTTCATTTTCAATAGTAAGAGGACCTTGATTCTTCACGTGAAAAAAATTGCCTGAAAAATAAATGTCATAGCTGTATCAGCAAACTTTCAAGATACCAGACTGTGTCTGATTCATTTCAAATACTGGAGCTGTGCTTAACTTATGCTAGTTTGCCTTGTAGAATGGCACCAATGGAATAGTCCCAAAGGTGCAAAGTCCAAGCTGAATTGAGCGCACCTCAAATACCTTTCTGTTGCATGGAATGTCATTCCTTGGGCACTACAGATAATTATAGCTATTTGCATGTGAAACTGTCTGGGAATACATTGGCTCCATTGTTTACTTTAAGTAGGTGGGCCAGGGCCCACTCTCCGGGTATAGCTCTGGTCCATGCACATGTCGGATGAGCATGGAGCGAGAAGGATGCAACTGCAACCCGCAATTCTGGGCGTTCAACCCCTCTTTTTATAGGTCCAATAACCTAGATGCGGTTATTGCACCATAACGTTGGATGCCAACCTCCGATAAACCCCACAGAAGAGGCGGGGTGGACAACCGTTGCTAGCTACCGCTACCGATGACGAGGGCAAGTGCTCAGCTGGCGGTAGCGAATGACCCAGTGTGCTAGCTTAGCAAGCTAGTCCTAAGGAGGACACCGGTACACAGCAGGCAGGGGCACAAAAAACTCAGATAATACTTTTATTTCCCTTTTGACCCACATCCAAAAGTTTCACACAAGCATGAAAGGGGGGGGGGTATGCAGGAACAAAAGGTACTTTCGAGGGGTGTGGTTCATGAAGGAACCAATGGGATACTCGGGGGGGCGTTCCTGGACATGCAGGAATGCCCACATGTAGAAACGTCCCGGATTGCGGGCTGCTGTTGCATACAGCCGATAAAATGCCCAAGTCGTTTTAGTGGACGGAGAAAAGTTTTAAATTATTCTAGTAATATCTTCACGTTGGTGAGTTACGAAAGTATACTGAATACAATGACTAAACAAAACTGGGGGGAAACGTGCCACAGCACATCGTTGTGGCGCGGTGAGAGCTATGGGTATGCATTTAGAAATATCTTCAGCTTAGATACATATTTTTTTCCAAGTCTTCCTCATAGTCGTTATCTGTATTATATAAGTAGTAACGAGATTTACGCATTCGTGTAACGACCCAATGACGTTCTCGATATTTGGATAGCTTTAGCGGTGAATTATAGTGCTTTTCAAAAAATGCATGACAATGATATGTTAACGCATTAGCTTGCTAAGTTGCTAGCTAATTAAAAAGCTATGTTACAGAAGTGCATAGCTAAAATCTAGCTATCTACTATACACATTGAATGCAAACGTGCATCTTACTTTTAATCGATTTATATGGACTTAACCTAGTTTGTTTGTTTTTCCATGATTTTAAATTTCCCTCGTCGCCCTTCGTCTTTGGAGGGTAAATTTCAAATCGAACCAAAACATTCGGAAATGGGAAGAGTCACAACGTTGATTTCCGGTAGAATCTGCTAATTATTTTCAGAATAAAAGCCTATCTGAAAATGTAAATAAAAACAGAAACAAACTCATATAGTCCACTGATATTCATGTTTCTACAAGATCTGGGAGGGGAGCCATTAAACTTGATTTGATTTAATTATAGTCATGTTGAAATATAGACTTAAGTAAGCAATACAGGGCCGGCTCTAGTCCTTGATCGTGACCCTCGGTTCCATTACACGTAAGAGTCATTGGACGAAGGCGTCTTATGTAAGGTGGAGTTTTGTTAAGAGACCTGACGCTCGGTGTGAACATGAACAAGCATTGCTTGTGGTACGGTTATGGAAGCATAAGGACCTTATCTTCAGTGCTTGATTTGGGACTGAAATATGGTGTCAGTACTGTTTATATTTAGGTGAAGGAGCTCCACAATACGTTTGAGCTAATATTCTGTAAGAGGAACAGGAGCTCAAGCAGTAGAACATGTAAGGTGCTGGTACTCAGCTCTGGTTAGCTCCTGCCCAAGTCAAGCACTGCTTATCTTTCATACCAGCAAGAAATAATAATACAAAAATAATACATTGATACACGTTATTATAGGGTTAGAGTCACACACGGCCATATCTCTTAAGTGAATTTCATAAAAATGGAAATAGTGACACTTTTTTAAAAAATGTTACACATTTTAGCTAAAACTATACTAAATATATTAACGTCACCAAATAATTGATTAAAACACACTGTTTTGCTATGAAGGTCTACAGTACCCTCAGCAGCCCTCTCTGTAGGTTAGCACCATGGTGTAGCCAGAGGACAGCTACTTTCTGTCCTCTGGGTACATTGAATTCAATACAAAACCTAGGAGGCTCATGGTTGTCACACGTCCCATAGACTTACACAGTAATTATGACAACTTCCGGAGGATGTCCTCCCACCTATCAGAGCTCTTGCAGCATGAACTGACATATCCACCCAATCAAAGGATCAGAGAATTAATCTAGTAGTGAAAGTATACGCTACAGCTAACAAGCACTGCGGTGCATAAAATGTGAGTAGTTGACTCAGAGAGTGAAAGACAATAATTTAACATTTTGGAACAAAAAGGAGAAGCGACAGAGCTAGCTAGCTATATTTGGTTGTATTTTTTTTAATTTAATTTTTACTTTCACTTAGCTAGTGAATGCAAACACCTGGTTCAGAGAGGGATGCTATGTTAGCTAGCCGGCTATGGCTATCCAACACCGGAACTCTTCCAAGTCAAGGTAAACTTTTGGTTTGATTCATTTATTGCCACCGTGGCCTGCCGGTGTAGCTGCTAAACTGCTTTCTGATGGTTACTAACGCGATAGGTCTAGTATGTTGACTATGATGTGACAACGATGTAGGCTGTGTGTAGTGGTTAGCGGTCATAATATGAAGGTTTGGCTTGGAAAGTTTTTTAAATTTTTTTGCCTGGTCACAGACAGCTGATGTGTTGTGCACTGAAGTCCACAAGCGAAGGGAAAAGGTGAGAGGAAGAGAGCGTGTAGATAGTTGCGATAAGGAATATTATATATACATACAACAAGCAAAGTGATCGTACTGTTTTTATGTGGCTGCTATGAAAGTGAACTGTGTTTGCATGAGATCAGGGGTATATTCATTCTGCCAATTCTGTTGAATAATGTTTTTAAACGAAAGAAGGATAAACATACCTGAATTTGCCCAATAGAAACTCTAATTTTCAACTGTTGGATTAATGATTACACCCTAGATCAGCTAGATGCAGGCAAGAGTGTGCAAGGCAGTATTGAATGTGTCACTGTCTATCACCTTGACGTTGTAAACTTTCATTCATAGGCTAGGTTGTAGCAACCTCATGATGGGTACAATGTGAGTATCATGTAGTAGCCTAAACCTATCGATGTTACATTGAGCTGGGTGAAAGGAATATAAATGACAGTCATCCAATATGCTGTAATAGAAACAAGGCCATGCACAAAATAAATAAATAATCCTCCCTCATCTTAAACGGCACCGAACGTCACTGGTGTACAGTAAGTGTATATTTTGCATTTGTGACATTATTTTGATGTGATATGAAAGTAAAGGGCTTTATGTTTCTAGCACCGTATCGCAATTGAGAATCTATTCACGTTTAGATGGAGTTTTTGGCTGCCAGAGCCAGTCAACCTCTGAAAATAAGTTCCAAGGACATAACAAGTAATGGCAGGCTTCTTAATAAGAGCACATCTTGGGCTAGGCCGGTTCTAGTCTTTTGGGGCCATAAGCAAGATCTCACTGGGGGGCTCCCCCCTCCACCTTGCAGGCAAAACATTTTAGTGACCCCCCCCCCCCCCCATTTTGCCATGGGTGGAGAAATTGTTTCACTTTTAAATTGAATTTCCTGCAATTCTAACCATTTTGCCATGACTTATGCCATGTTAATGATATCTGAGTGAGAGTGACTAACAAATTCAATGCGGGTCCCGTGGAGTTCAAGGACCCTGGGCATGTGCCTGGTTGGTATTTGGCCATGATTTAGATAGTCTAGCCAGCTAACTTATCAGCTAACTTACCAATCTAAAAATTGTTAGCTGACATGGCTAATTGAGTGACTGACATAACAGAAAAATTGCTGATGCACAACCACATTTCAAACTTGCACCTTGTGTATTCTACTTTTCCAACTCTCAACAGTAAGTTGACACCCTGACTGAGTTCCTAAAAATAAAAAGGGTCCCTAAGCTGGCCCTGAAGCAGTACATAAGCAAGCAAAAAAACTAAACAAACTGAGACATAGGCCCTATGACTTTCTATCTAGCATATACAATGTTCTAAGTATACTTGATTCACATGCATACTCTGGTCTTTTTATATAGGTTTATTCAGGTAAACATTTTTGTCTGAAATACCGGTACTTGGAACTCTTGTACTGTGAAAAAGTATTGGTGTGGTGCACATGTCAAGGGAAATATTGAATTTAATTAGAGCATATGATTAAATAACAAAAACATATCTGGGTCCATCACGTTACATAAAACCAAAATTGTCTATGCTTTAAGAATACATTGCTTTATAGAGCTCCATAACTTCGTTATGATTAAATGAATTGTATGTACATAAGGCTATGTTCTGCATTTGGTGGGCAGAAATGATTAACTCTGTATCGCCAAAGGTTTTGGTCTCACTGCACCAATAGATGGCGCTAATAGACAATACATTCCTTTTGATAGTTACTTTTATTTCAGGCTTTTGAAAGTGTCATCAAAGGCCTAAAACAAAACCATTTTTAATATTTTTCTGATTCGTTTTTTTTAAGGACATTTGACAAATGTTAAACTGGAATACTGTATCAGAATATCCTCTTTTCAGAATTATTTTTGTCACATTATAAAATAGGGTGGGTGAAGTTTCTGAAAGTGTAATTTTTGTGTGTGCATAATCTGAGACATTTGATCAGAATTAACAAAATCATGGCCCAAAAATTGATCTTTGGCAAGATTGATCTTTTGCAAATTCATAAACATCCCTTGAACCATATGTAGCTGAGGAAAGTCAGAGAGATGTCCATGTTTCCCTTTCATGTCCCATTCACAGCTGGCCACCAGCAGTCTCGTACTGCGGGGACCCTGATAGGCGAAGACCTCCAGGATGACCACATGAAACGTGGGCAACATCTGCCGAGACACTGGTCTCAGAACAGAGGACCTACCAGCTGTCATGAACAACAGAGAGCTATGGCATGCCATCGTCTGGCACATTGCACCTCCATAAGTAAAGTAAGTACCATTCAATATAAGATAATACTATAGTGATCTCCCCTCCCTGTCCCTCCTTCAGTTTTTCTCCTATTGCATTGACCAGAGGATGTACAGTAGCCACCCTACACATTAACTAGAACCTGCCATGAATCCATGGGAATATTCTACAGTAGGACTATGCATAGTCTGATTCATTTAATTGGGAAGCGAGGCATGGTATATTGTAATGAGACTCAGTTTAGGCGTCTCAAACACTGAACTATATAGCCTCTCTCGCTCTGACTTGTAACATGAGCATTACTGTACGGCTAACTGAACTGATTTACCTTGTTTGTCAACACCACTGTGAGGACACAAGTTTTCCTTTGCCCCGAGCCTCAAGATTACAGACCATTACTCTCCTCCCTCGAAAAGTTTCCTAAGGGAGTCTAAACAACACCCTGGATTTCTAACATTGCACACACCTCCCCCTGAAGTCCACCACTATTCAGAGCTGGCATTATACAAGCTAATTTAACCAATTATACACAGGTGTGATGCTAATTCCCCTCTCACATACTGTGCTCCTGGCAGTAAAAATAGTACAATTGCACATCTGTCCTCCGTTGGCTTCCTGTGATTTTTCACTGCTTCTGTCTCACAGCAAAACACCTTTATATGACAAGACCATTTTGTTGTATTGGACTGACAATATACAATGCTGCCTGCAGAGAGGAGGGGGCTGGTTGTGTACTGGAAAGTTTCATGGTTTCTCTTTTGTTTGAAGGATTCAATAGATTTTCTATGATATACACATTTATTCAGATGCAAATGTTTACTTGGCGTGATCTTACCTGTCCAATCATGGTACTGTAACACTGTTCAGCATTTCGATATAATAACGGGGCTACATTGTTCACATGTGCATGCAACTAATGTGCAGAAGTGTATAAGACTTAAGCACAATGACTGTTTACATAACGATGGCCAAATAGTCAACACCACATCACACATCAACACACAGGTAACTGCCAAAATAAAGGAAACACTTGAGTAAATGAGGGATACAAAGTATATTGAAAGCAGGTGGGGTTCCTGAGTTGATTAAGCAGTTAACATCCCATCATGATTAGGGTCATGTATGAAAATGCCCAGTTGCCCATTATTTTGGCTACCCTGGCTAGAAGAAGGGAACTCAGAGGCATCTCAAAGGAGCATAGGGGGTTTAAAGTGTGTGTGAGTCAGTCACCAGATCTCAACACAATTGAACACTTATGGAAGATTCTGGAGTGGCGCCTGAGACGGCGTATTCCACCACCATCAACAAAACGCACAATTATGGAATTTCTCGTGGAAGAATGGTGTTGGATCCCTCCAATAGAGTTCCAGACACTTGTCGAATCTATACCAAGGTGCATTGAAGCTGTTCTCGTGGTGGCCCATCGCCCTATTAAAACCCCCTAGAGTCTATCGGTGTGTCAAACTAAGTAAAATAATAAAAAAATCCCCATCAAAATCCGTCAGTTTAAGCTGGAGATATTGTTTTTTGCATGGGCTGCGTCTCAATCCACCACATCCGCCTATGGTAACCTTCCGCATCTGCGATGGAAGGTCACCGAGCTACAGTGTTGTTTCTCAGACCTTTTCTCATGGAAAACGTCTGAATGGTTTGGCCTACAAACTAATATAACCACTATATGGAAAGATGAAATTCTCACGAAATCTGTGGTGTTTTGCTCTACAGCTTGCATGAAGGTAACCGATTTAAAAAAATGAAATGAGGCATTGGGGTAGTTTTGTGCCTCCCCCAAAAAGGGGTTAAATGTGTGTAAAAAAAAATTATAATAATAAAAAGTAGTCTGACCCCTTGACTTTTTCTACATTTTGTTACGTTTGGGGAGTTTTCTCCCATTCTTCTCTGCAGATGCTCTCATGCTCTGTCAAGTTGGATGGGGAGCGTTGCTGCACAGCTATTTCCAGGTCTCTCCAGAGATGTTTGATCAGGTTCAAGTCCGGGCTCTGGCTGAGCCACTCAAGGACATTCAGAGACTTGTCCCGAAGCCACTCCTGCGTTGTCTTGGCTGTGTGCTTAGGGTCGTTGTCCTGTTGGAAGGTGAACCTTCGCCCCAGTCTGAGGTCCTGAGTGCTCTGGAGCAGGTTTTCATCAAGGATCTCTGTACTTTGCTCCGTTCATCTTTCCCTAAATCCTGACTTGTCTCCCAGTCCCTGCGGCTGAAGAACATCCCCACAGCATGATGCTGCCACCACCATGCTTCACCATAGGGATGGTGCTAGGTTTCCTCCAGTTGTGAGGCTTGGCATTCAAGCCTAAGAGGTCAATCTTGGTTTCATCAGACCAGATAATCTTGTTTCTCATGGTCTGAGAGTCTTTAGGTGCCTTTTGGAAAACTCCAAGCGTGCTGTCATGTGCCTTTTACTGAAGAGTGGCTTCCGTCTGGCCACTCTAGCATAAAGGCCTGTTTGGTGCAGTGCTGCAGAGATGGGAGAACCTTCCAGAAGGACAACCATCTCCGCAGAGGAACTCTAGAGATCTGTGTTCTTGAAGACCTTCAATGCTGCAGAAATGTTTCCCAAATCTGTGCCTCGACACAATCCTATCCATTTTAGAATAAGTCACATTAGTTCCATTTTAGAATAAGGCTATAACGTAATAAAATGTGGAAAAAGTCAAGGGGTCTGAATACTTACGGAAGGCTCTATATTTCCTGAGCATTCTTATCCCCTAGATATATACGACAGACCTTCAAAACCTTATCCGTTGATATATTTTTTGGCTGTCTTTTTTGCCATTTATGAATGTTATTCAATGCATTTCTATGGGCTATAGTAGTAAAGGCCAAATTCAATATTTTATAAATGCCTAAAAGAGTCCTAAAATTCCAAATCAAATAGCTACTTGATCCATGGTATGACCGTCTTAAAACAAATCCTTGTGTTGACTATGGATTCATAGATTGGGATACCTGTGCTTCCATAATCTATTCAAGTCTGTCTGCGAGTTTGCATGGACACAGGGTTCCACTCATATACACATACTGTACAGTAGCCTATATAGGCATAGCTCACTGAAATGCACTTTTTATGGGCCAAGTCGAAGGGCATACACAGGAGACGTCAAACCCTTCATTAACTTCAACCACGTTTGATGAGTGACAGTGACATGACTGTCATATGATCAACCGTAACCCGGGATCCAACTTGTCTGAAATAAAGCGAGGAGGAATCAGACATGATTATCATGCTATGTTAGAGCTGTGACCTCAACCAGACCCTGAAATTGAAGGCAATGCTGAGACTGAGGAACAGCCCTTCCCTTCGAAAGGAGTCAAATTAAATGATTTGGTCCCTAGTTAGTTGGCGCTTTCAATATTGGGATTTCTGTGGAGAATATAAGATTGACTTTGAACACTCTCGCATGGATTCCCTGTGCCATTTGTAACAGCATGTAATATCTCATGTGGCTTGAGGAGACTGCTGTCTATACAACCCAAATAATTCTGTCCCTTTGACCCAAAGTCTAATTATCAGTTCTCGACTCACTAGGGTCACCATGTCATCCCTCCAGCCCTGCCTGCCTCCTGACCCCCTCCTCCCCTCAATGAAAATTGAGTTGTCTTTGGAGTGATACAATTGACTGCTAATCAGACATTTGAAAAGGCTCTGAGCCCTGATACACCAGGTCCCTTACTTTCTTGCTCTCTCTCTCTCGTTCCACTGAATAAATCCAAATCACACTAGGCTATAGGAAGTCACACTGTTTGACTCTCCTTTCAGAACTCTACTCTTATTACAACCCGTCTATGGTTTCTATCAAAAAGCATATGTCTATACCTGTGGTTAATCACAAGATGATAAGGTAGCATTGTTTGAATAACAGTAACGCATTTTGATAATTGTTCCCAAAACTCGGTGTTTGTGTTTCATGTACATATTTGATATGTACCACTTCATGAGGTATGAATTAATTGTCACCGTAGCTGAAAAGGAAAATATGAACACTGATCAAAAAGAAAGTGTTGGCTAAAAGGCTGTAAAATGTTTGGGGTAAAATCCTCTCCACAGATATACAGTACCAGTCAAAAGTTTGGACACACCTGCTCATTCAAGGGGTTTTCTTTATTTTTACTATTTTCTACATTGTAGTGAAGAAATCAAAACTATGAAATAACACATATGGAATCGTGTAGTAACCAAAAAAGTGTTAAACAAACCAAAATATATTTGAGATTCTTCAAACTAGGCACCCTTTGCCTTGATGACTGCTTTGCACACTATTGGCATTCTTTCAACCAGCTTCATGAGGTAGTCACCTGGAATGCATTTCAGTTAACAGGTGTGCCTTGTTAAAAGTTCATTTGGGGAATTTATTTCCTCCTTAATGCTTTTGAGTCAATCAGTTGTGTTGTGACAAGGTAGGGGTGGTATACAGAAGATAGCCCTATTTGGTAAAATACCAAGTCCATATTGTTGCAAGAACAGCTCAAATAAGCAAAGAGAAATGACAGTCCATCATTACTTTAACACATGGTCAGTAAATCCAGAACATTTCAAGAACTTTGAAAGTTTCTTCAAGTGCAGTTACAACCATCAAGCACTATGATGAAACTGTCTCTCATGAGGACCGCCACAGGAAAGGAAGACCCAGAGTTAACTGCACCTCAGATTGCAGCTCAAATAAGTTGCAGCCCCCAGAGTTCAAGTAACAGAGACATCTCAACATCAACTGTTCAGAGGAGACTGCGTGAATCAGGCTTCCCTGGTCGAATTGCTGCAAAAAAACACTATTGAAGTACACCAATAAGAAGAAGAGACTTGCTTGGGCCAAGAAACACAAGCAATAGACATTAGACCGGTGGAAATCTGTCCTTTTGGTCTGATGAGTCCAAATTTGAGATCTTTGGTTCCAACCGCCATGTCTTTGTAAGACAGAGTAGGTGAACGGATGATCTCCGCATGTGTGGTTCCCACCGTGAAGCATGGAGGAGGAGGTGTGATGGTGTGGGGTTGCTTTGCTGGTGAAACTCTGATTTATTTAGAATTCATGGCACACTTAACCAGTATGGCTACCACAGCATTCTTCAGCGATACGCCATCCCATCAGGTTTGCGCTTATTGGGACAATGACCCAAAACACACCTCCAGGTTGTGTAAGGGCTATTTGACCAAGAAGGAGAGTGATGGAGTGCTGCATCAGATGACCTGGCCTCCACAATTACCCGACCTCAACCTAATTGAGATGGTTTGGGATGAGTTGGACCGCAGAGAGAAGGAAAAGCAGCCAACAAGTGCTCAGCATATGTGGGAACTCTTTCAAGACTGTTGGAAATGCATTCCAGGTGACTACCTCATGAAGCTGGTTGAGAGAATGCCAAGAGTGTGCAAAGCTGTCATCAAGGCAAAGGGTGGCTACTTTGAAGAATCTAAAATATATTTTGATTTAACTTTTTTGGGGGTTACTACATGATTCCATATGTGTTATTTCATAGTTTTGATGTAATAAACAACTAATTAGAGACACATAGCCAGTATTACGTAGATTACTATATTATGCAAGAAATTTAGGAGCACAATTAAAATATTTGATGTAATAACGCTCGAATCCTTGATTTTTCTAGGCGCACCGATGCTCCCAAATAAAATTATGGGTCGCACAGCAAAATATTTAGGCGCGTATGTGAGTAAAAAGGTTGCACTGTAGAGCCCTGTTCTGATTGGACGTGAGGGAGTATGCTACACATATGCAGCATTAGGTAGATTACTGTCTTATGATTGTATGTGAGGGAGTATTCTACTCATTACTGGGATGTTATGACTGTTCTGATTGGATGACAGGGTTGGGACTGGGGATGTCCTGATGGCAGTGAGGTTTCAGGGGAGTTGAGCTCTGCTTGCTCTACCCTATCCCTCAATCCTATCCCTCAACCCTAACCCTGCATGTCATCCTCAGGGCACTGCGTTCCAAAGAGGGTGGAGCCTATGTTTGGGCTCTCCAGTGTCTCTCCACGTGATGGCAGGGGTATCACTGACCACTGTTTCCCCACAAAGGAGTAACACCCTCTTTTTTTTAAATACTGCCATATGAAAACAAACAGAGGAAGAGAGGGAGCGGAGCTACACAGACTGCTGAAAGCCCAGGATACTGCACAGAGGTAATAACTTTACCTGAGTTTTAACTAACTACTTATTCATTTTGGGGTTTTTTCTTCAGCATTTCAGCTATTTTCATTTTTTTTTATCTGTTAGTTTGAGAAGGTGTGAGTGGGATTTATTCAAGTATGTCATCTCAATTGAGAAGACTGGAGAAACACTTGGTTAGTTATTGGTTTGGCAATTAATCAGTTCTTGGTTTTTTTCCCCCCACACATTGAAGTATAGCAGTTGAATATGTTAGCAGTAGATTTGACATTTTTTAATCGTTTACCCAGATATGTACTAGTTAATATAATTTTCAGTTCAGGTCCAAATCCCCAGAGTCATACCAGCTGTTTTGTGTATGATGGAAAACTTATAGAAGCCACCATTTACCTTTTCAACCTTTCAAATTTATAATAAAGAGGATATAGCTTTTCCCTCCTTTCGCCAAATTTGAATCGCTCTAGATTTAGTTGTCACTCTGCCCTCATGCCTCTTCTTTATAATAAATGAAAGGGGAACAACTTTGATAATGCGCCTTTGAATTTTACAGCACAGTGCTTCAGTGGAAATCTAATTTCAGAGAAAATGGCAACCCAGCTGTTCTTTTGATGGAGCACAACCAAAACATGGGTTCTTTCAGAGCAACACACACAGGCCATCTTCATCTGCACATCAATGGGCCTCTTGGTGCATCATGCAGAGTTGTAATTACAGTAGTGTAGCAGTGCTAGGGCTAATTCAGTCTCTATCTAGCACGTCTATAACATCAGGTATTGGGGGGAATGATTGCAGAGAGAGGATGGAAATGGGGTGTGTGTTCCGCCTCTCTCACAATACCACTGCTTTGTGTTGTTCCTGCCAGCAGCGTGCGTGCAGATGAGCTCCCATTAAATATCCACGTTTATTATGCAAACAAAAGTGGTTAATTGTCCACATATTTGCATGCAGCTTGGTAAATGAATTATGCAAGATTGTTTCATAGCAACTGCTCCGGGCCAGGCCGAGGGAGGAGTTGAGCTGGGATTGGTGGGTTTGGAGGTTGACAGGTTCAGGCTTGGAGACAGACAGGACTGTAAATGCCCTTTCACCATACTGAGCCAAGCTGAAGAAAGCAAAGCTAAGCTGGCCTAGTTGCGCATCCAGCATAGTTGCTGGAAATGACAATGCAAAAAATAAAATACCTGAGCCAACACAATACGGTTCTGATTGGCACAATGGTGTGAAAATATTTATTGAAGTAACAATCACTGAGACTAGGTCCTCCTGGCAGTGAAGAATTATGATAACAGTTGCCCTTGTTATGGAAGATAGAAGTTATTCTAAGTTAGTAAATATACAGAATCTTATTTAGACAATGAGTAGGTAAATAAATAGTCTTTAAATGCAGATAATTGTTGTGGCTCCATGCACATCCCATATGCAGCTCTGCAGGTATAGCAGAGCTATTTGAATAATGTATTAGGCTTCTATTCATTTCTGCCAAGCCTTAATTGGTTCAGCTTGTCAATTAGCCATACATGTTAACACCTGTGCAATCCCCAAAGAGAAAGGAGTGAAACACTTTCTAAGGATTGTAAATTAATATTCAAAGACATAATTTATCATTGTCAAAATGTTTAAGGTGTCAAATAGTTAAAATATAATTAATTTAACAGCATGCATGGTGAAAAAATAGATAAGCTCTCGTATGGAGCTAGACTGAACGGCAGCGGGTCGGAGCCTCTGGGAAAAGGCATAACTTGCTATACATTTATTGTAACATATAGGGAAAAGACAATGCTACAAACGTGAATTTAATCTGCATTTTATACGATCTCAGGGTACTTTTCAACATTTAGAATATATCTGTAACAGTATATGTAACTTCATCCTCACATTGCATTACATTATTAAATAATGCACACAATACACTATTTCCACAGAAAAGGCTGAGGGCTATTGTAAAATGCTTGTTAAATTGACTCTGCATTTGACATGTATAGTCCCTCAAAAGACATAACATGCCCAGTCCTATCATGCTGGATAGACAGCAGCTGTGGGGCTGTCTGTAGCATCAGGGCTGGATTACACGTCATACACCATGGAAAATGTGTAGAAATGTAGGACATTGCTTTAAAACTGCTACATTTGATCTTAGCCTCATGGCAAAATGTGTAGAATTGCAGGAAATTAGCTATAAAACAAAAAAAAATGACCTGTATATTTTTGTATTTATTTTACTAGGCAAGTCAGTTAAGAACAAATTCTTATTTTCAATGACGGCCTAGGAACAGTGGGTTAACTGCCTTGTTCAGGGGCAGAACGACAGATTTTTTACCTTGTCAGCGCGGGGATTCGATCTTGAAACCTTTCGGTTACTAGTCCAATGCTCTAACCACTAGGCTAACTGCCGCCCTAAATATATATATATATATCCCAGTGGTGGTTTGTGTCTGGATTGGCCAATTGGATTAGTAGTTTAGTCTGAGTCATAGGAGTCATTTCTCTATACTATTTCAGCACTTGGTATGGCAACTGCTTGGCATCTGACCGCAAGGAGCTACAGAGGGTAGTGCCTATGGCCCAGTACGTCACTGGGCTGAGCTCCCTGCCATCCAGGACTTCTATACCAGTCGGTGTCAGAGGAAGGCCCTAAAAATTGTCAGACTCCAGCCACCCAAGTCATAGACTGTTCTCTCTGATACTGCATGTCAAGCGGTACCGGAGCGCCAAGTCTGGGACCAAAAGGCTCCTGAACAGCTTCTACCCCCAAGCCATTAGACTGCTGAACAGTTAATCAAATGGCTACCCGGACTATTTGCTTGACCCCCCCCCCTTTTTTTGCACTGACTCTCTTGTACTGGCTCTATGCACAGTGACCGGACCCACATACTCACACATCCTACACTGATACTCCAACATACTCACACTACAAAAGCACACAAACACACATGCATATGGATGCCACACACCCACATAGGGCTAGGCAATATGGCAAACATATATCTCTTTATTTTATTTTATTTTTTTTACATTTTTGGTGTTTGACATTATTTTATGTTTTTCAATAATACAATAATAATAAAATAATAAAACTTCAACCAACAATAATTTCCTAAATGTTCATCTATTTCTGCATTTCCTGCACTCATTTGAGATAATTTCCATAATGCCATGTAGGGCTGCATGATATCGGCAAAAAAAATCTATGCCTCATTTTTAACCAAATATGTTGCGATTTGACTTGTGATTTAGATCAAAACACTTGGGTGAACTTTTGGAATCATGTAAATATATTTATTCTAATTATATAGTTATAATAGAAATAATAGTGAGCTTTTTGTTGTTTGACATGCCAGGGAGAAGTTATTGCTACAGGGTAGGAACCATAGTGTTGGTCAGTGTTTTCTAGGGGACCAGATAATCTTTGGCTACATTACATTTTTCTTCATGGTTGCATTCCAAACACATAAAATACACCCTCAGCCCTCAAATGAAGTGGACACTTCTAATGACATATCATGATGTATGATGAGTTGACACTTGCAGGGCGAGGGAAAATTAATTCATTTTGTCACTCGTTCGTCCCATGGTTGGGTTTTCAGTTATCATGGAACCACCAGAAGCTGTTGTGCGCTACAGTCAATTATGATTGCATTTCATATCTTGGCTAGAAGACAATGCATCCGAAGACGTCGAATTTTAGTCATCCGATGATATCAGGTAAATCGAGTGTGATGTCAGGGAAAGTTGTATGCGCTAGCTAATGTTTCCAAAAGCTAACCAAACAAAAACATCTTACTTTTACAATACGTGTTTGTGCCGTCATGTGTATTAGAAGCACAATTACTAACTTTTCTTAGCGGCTGTACAATCATCTCAAATTGAATTATAGGGTGTTTCAGGCCCCGGAGTGAACAGAATTGTACACTCGCAAACCTGATCATAAATGAGGGGTGAGGGGCATACTTTGCCAACATCCCTTGCTTGGCTAATTGTGGCTGCAGCAAAGATGGCAACAGGGATTCCCCCAAGGGCATAAGGTGTGGGTAAGTGGAGGAGAGCGTGTCTTTTATGTGTTTGAAAGGCAGCCCATGTAGCCAACATATTCATGCTTTGCCTATTCCTCTTTGCTAGAAGATACTGTTACACAAGCAACATGCTGACTTAGGCCTACACCATCACTGGTATTAGCTAGCTACATTTGATCTGACTTAGTACATTTATTAGCTAGCTAATTAGCGGCTAACACGCTTTAACTTAAACTTGTTAAGGAAACACAAACTAGCTGTTTGCAGAAGTAAGAAACACAAACAAAGTAATTATAGAACACTTGTGGATTTATATTAGGAAAAGTGGTAGCTGCATCATTTTCATCAACATTGTTGCATATGCTGCATTGACCATGCAGACTCAATGCAAGTGTCTCGTGGTTGAGGACCAGCAAATGCGCTCCTTCAGTGACATGAGTTGGGGCTAGGTCTATGTCGAAAGCGGCATGGATAGAGGTGGAGAGGGATGACTCAAGTAGCAGTGTAAACTACCAACATGTACATTACACATGGCATATCACATTTAACACACCAAATATTCAAATACCGTTATAGAAGTTAAAGTAAAAACCCGAACCGGTCCGTGCATCAATACCAGTATACCACCCAGTCCTACTCATACACTTTCACATTCTTCACATACGCTGCTTGAAAAATAGGGGTATGGTTGTAGAGAATTGAAGGACCATGAATGTAATAAGAAACCTTAGGTGCTGGCTTAAGACCGGTAGTAACCACTACAGAATGTCCGGTCAGAACAAGGATGAGGCGGATATCCAGGTTAAATGGAAGATGTTCACATCACACACAAATCTGACCATTCATGGTTCAGATAACTGAGAATCATGTTCAGTGAGAACTTGCATTAACTATGTGGTCGTTTAGATGCACGCACAATTAAACATCAGACATACAGGGATTCAGTCCACAGGAGGAAAAGTTCAGCAGGAGGGTACTGTGGGTGTGCTCATCAAGATGGGGAAAGCACGTTTCTGACCACACAGCGTGCTGGGGTCATAGACTAACTGAAGTCCCGGGAATCAAGGGCACTGATAGGCTGAAGGAGATGTGATAAGTATTTGGCGTGACCTTGACCAATGAGTCACTAAGAAAAGTGGGGGTCCTCAGAATGGGAGACTAAGCTGCCTGACTAGAACTAAACAGAAGGGATTGCTAGAATCACCTGACTGAAGCTGGCCGTTTTAACTCTCCTGCTACTCTGTTTGTTTACCCTTATTACTTAGTAACTTTTACCCTTACCTACATGCACATATTATGTCAATTACCTCAACTACCTCATATCCCTACACATTGACTCAGTACAGGTGCTCCTTGTATATATCATCGTTATTGTTACTATTTCCTTTATTTTTTTGCAAAGAAATCATATTAAGCATTTTATATGAATGTCTACACCTGTTGTATTCGGTGCATGTGATCAAATATATTTGATTTGAGATATTACACTGTCGTTAATAATCTATCCGCATGCATGAGTGCTTATCATTCATCATAAGTGACAGTCATCTACAGGCGGACTACAATCGTCCAGTCTTATTTTTTTCTCATCATCAGTTGTATAGGTGAAGTGGGTCGGTTCGGTTGGCTTACGTAGCATTAACAATTGGGTCTGCTGGTGCTAAGCAGACACCTTCTTTTGATAGCCTACACATTAATCATGACCTTGTGACCCCACTGTACTGCAGGCCCCCTGCTTAACCCAACTCTCGGCTGCCATGTGCTCCTGGTTAAACCCCCTTCGGTTCAGTGTAGTGACCCCTGTGAGCATTGAGCCCCTTAATCGAAATCCACAAGGAGATCATCACATGGCCTGCACTTGAGCTGGCATGGCCAATTCCTATCCCTGTTGATTAAGCTTTATCGGGTTAATACGGTTAAAATCCGGCCTGCCTGCCTGCACCACAGCAAATCATGCAGCTAGACAGGACTATCTGGTGGTATAAATATTCTGCCCATTCTAATATCAGAAACAATGTTGATTTTCTGTTTTGAGGTAAATATTTGTATGTTTATACAACAAGCAAACTGTAGCCGAGATGTGAAAAATATAGTTATTGTAGCGCTTATTTTTTCCCCCCCCTTTTTCTCCCCCAATTTCGTGGTATCCAATTGGTAGTTAGTCTTGTTCCATCACTGCAACTCCCGTACGGACTCGGGAGAGGCGAACGTTGAGAGTTGTGCGTCCTCCGAAACACGACCCAGCCAAGCCGCACTGCTTCTTGACACAATTCCTGCTTAACCCGAAAACCAGCCATACCAATGTGTCGGAGGAGACACCGTACACCTGGCCACCGTGTCAGCATGCATACGCCCGGCCCGCCACAGGAGTCGCTAGAGTACGATGGGACAAGGACTTTCCGGCCGAGTACAAACCCTCCACTAACCCGGAAGATGCTGGGCCAATTGTGCGCCGCCCCATGGGTCTCCCGAGCCTGGACTCGAACCAGGATCTCTAGTGGCACAGCTAGCACTAGACATCAATGTTTGATGGGACCGTGGCATAGCCTTTGTTTCAGGAGTCCTCCCTTAGTATTTATCTTGGAGCACAGTGGAATATTTCTTCAAGAACATTAGTTTCATATCAAACTGTGGGAAAAACGATGAATTGTCTGTGCCAGAAATAAAGCTGATCTCAAACCTCCACAGTAGTTGTTAGGCTTATGTTATGTCATAATGATATAAGACTGTTAGAACTGTTGCACTCACTACAGTGCCTTTTTGTAGGGAGATTTTCAGCTTTGCAAATGTGTTTTCATTTTCCCACAGAGTACAGTAATAACCCTTAGATTTTAACAGACTAACAGACTGTAGTATGAACAATGACATACAGAATCCAAGATGGCGTAGAAGTCAGACGTCTTTGTCCTGTCGTGTCCCTTGTATATATCTTTTTACATCTTTTTCTTCGCATATCTTTTAAAAATATTTTCCTAAACCTCAACTTCTAAATACTCTCCTGCAACCCGCCTCACCCAATGTGGCGTGGATCTGTTTTTTTTCTAAAGTATTTCTATTTACCTCCGAACTGGAATCCCTCAACTGAAGCTAGCCAGCTAACTACCTACCAGCTATCAGTCAGCAAACCATTGCTAGCGGTCATCAGCTAACCTTTAACTCGGAAAGCTCTCGCCAGTTCGAACAACGTGACTCAAACCAGAGCATAACGGACCTATTATTATTTATTTTTTTCCCCCCCGAATTGTTACCGCAAACTCTGAACATTTTCATCTGGATCTTCGCCACTAGCTAACCACAGTCCCAGGTGACTACTGGCTAGCGTTTCCATCCCGGAGCAAGCACCAATTAGCCTGAAGCTAGTCCGGCCAGGGCTCCTGTGCTACCACCGAAGCCCACTCCTGGGCTACAATATCCGGACCCCTTCTACTGCCGGTACGGGGCACGGAACCCCGCCGATCCTCTACGACTGGAATACCGACATAATCTGCCCAAGGATTCCAACAGGCCCCTCAGGCGCGACGTCCGCTGAAGGCCCATTTTGCGAACCGCGGCCTACTAGCTACCTAGAGCTACTTGGAACCCTACTAATTCCACGACTGGTCTATCGACGTCACCGCACGAAGAGGCAAAAACAGACTTACTCCCATCATGACTTCCCCCAAAGGCTAACTTGCTAGCCCCGGTCTGTTAACTTCTAGCTTGCTGCCCCGGTCTGCTAACTGCTAGCTTACCAGCCCTGGTCTGCTAACTGCTTGCTTGCTAACCCGGTCTGCTAACTGCTTGCTTGCTAACCCGGTCTGCTAACTGCTAGCTTGTTCAGCCCCGGTCTGCTAACTGCTAGCTTGTTTAGCCCCGGCCTACTAACTGTTAGCTTGTTAGCATCGGCCTGCTAACTGTCTGAATCGCCGTGTCCCCAGTCAGCCCAACCACTCACTGGACCCATATGTTCACTTGGCTATGCATGCCTCTCTCTAATATCAATATGCCTCGTCCATTACTGTCCTGGTTAGTGATTACTGTCTTATTTCACTGTAGAGCATCTAGCCCTGCTCAATATGCCTTAAACAACCATGTTCTTCCACCTCCTACATATACGATGACATCACCTGGTTTAAATGTCTCTAGAGACTATATCTCTCTCATCATTACTCAATGCCTAGGTTTACCTTCAATGTACTCACATCCTACCTTACCTTTGTCTGTACACTATGCCTTGAATCTATGCTATCGTGCCCAGAAACCTGCTCCTTTTACTCTCTGTTCCGAACGTGCTAGATGGCCAGTTCGTATAGCCTTTAGCCGTACCCGTACCCTTATCCTACTTCTCCTCTGTTCCTCTGGTGATGTAGAGGTTAATCCAGGTCCTGCAGTGCCTAGCTCCACTCCCACTCCCCAGGTGCTCTCATTTGTTGACTTCTGTAACCGTAAAAGCCTTGGTTTCATGCATGTTAACATTAGAAGCCTACTCCCTAAGTTTGTTTTACTCACTGCTTTAGCACACTGCCAACCCGGATGTCTTAGCCGTGTCTGAATCCTGGCTTAGGAAAACTACCAAAAACCCTGAAATCTCCATCGCTAACTGTAACATTTTCCGCCAAGATAGAACTGCCAAAGGGGGCGGTGTTGCAATCTACTGCAAAGATAGCCTGCAGAGTTCTGTATTACTATCCAAGTCTGTACCCAAACAATTCGAGCTTCTACCTCCTAAAAATTCACCTTTCCAAAAACAAGTCTCTCACTGTTGCCGCTTGCTATAGACCTCCCTCTGCCCCCATCTGTGCCCTCGATACCATATGTGAATTGATTGCCCCCCATCTATCTTCTGAGCTCGTGCTACTAGGTGACCTAAACTGGGACATGCTTAACACCCCGGCCATCCTACAATCTAAGCTTGATGCCCTCCAATCTCACACAAATGATCAATTATCAGCAATCGCTGCCTCATTGCCTGCATCCGTAATGGGTCTGCGACCCAACGACCACCCCTCATCACTGTCAAACGCTCCCTAAAACACTTCTGCGAGCAGGCCTTTCTAAACGACCTGGCCAGGGTATCCTGGAATGACATTGACTTCATCCCGTCAGTAGATGATGCTTGGCTTTTCTTTAAAAGTGCCTTCCTCACCATCTTAAATAAGCACGCCCTACTCAAAAAAATTAGAACTAGGAATAGATATAGTCCTTGGTTCACTCCAGACCTGCCTGCCCTTGACCAGCACAAAAACATCCTGTGGCATTCTGCATTAGCATCGAATAGCCCCCGTGATATGCAACTTTTCAAGGAAGTTAGGAACAAATATACACAGGCAGTTAGAAAAGCTAAGGCTAGCTTTTTCAAACAGAAATTTGCATCCTGTAGTACTAACTCAAAAAAGTTCTGGGACACTAAAGTCCATGGAGAATAAGAGCACCTCCTCCCAGCTGCCCACTTCTCTGAGGCTAGGAAACACTGTTACCACCGATAAATCCACTATAATTGAGAATTTCAATAAGCATTTCTCTACGGCTGGCCATGCTTTCCACCTGGCTACCCCTACCCTGGTCAACTGCCCGGCACCCTCCACAGCAACCCGCTAAAGCCCCCACCATTTCTCCTTCACCCAAATCCAGATGGCTGATGTTCTGAAAGAGCTGCAAAATCTGGACCCATACAAATCAGCCGGGCTAGACAATCTGGACCCTCTTTCTTTCTAAAATTATCTGCCGAAATTGTTGCAACCCCTATTACTAGCCTGTTCAACCTCTTTTGCATCGTCTGAGATTCCCAAAGATTGGAAAGCTGCCGCGGTCATCCCCCTCTTCAAAGGGGGTGACACTCTAGAACCAAACTGCTACAGACCTATATCTATCCTACCCTGTCTTTCTAAGGTCTTCGAAAGCCAAGTTTACAAACAGATTACCGACCATTTTGAATCCCACCATACCTTCTCCGCGATCTGGTTTCAGAGCTGATCATGGGTGCACCTCAGCCACGCTCAAGGTCCTAAACGACATCGTAACCGCCATCGATAAGAGACATTACTGTGCAGCCATATTCATCGACCTGGCCAAGGCTTTCGACTCTGTCAATCACCACATTCTTATTGGCAGACTCGACAGCCTTGGTTTCTCAAATGATTGCCTCGCCTGGTTTACCAACTACTTCTCTGATAGAGTTCAGTGTGTCAAATCGGAGGGCCTGTAGTCCGGACCTCTGGCAGTCTCTATGGGTGTGCCACAGGGTTCAATTCTCGGGCCGACTCACTTCTCTTACACATCAATGATGTCGCTCTTGCTGCTGGTGATTCTCTGATACACCTCTATGCAGACGACACCATTCTGTATACTTCTGGCCCCTCTTTGGACACTGTGTTAACTAACCTCCAGACAAGCTTCAATGCCATACAACTCTCCTTCCGTGGCCTCCAACTGCTCTTAATTGCAAGTAAAACTAAATGCATGCTATTCAATCGATCACTGCCCGCACCTGCTCGCCCGTCCAGCATCACTACTCTGGACGGCTCTGACTTAGAATGCGTGGACAGCTACAAATACATGGGTGTCTGGTTAAACTGTAAACTCTCCTTCCAGACTCACATTAAGCATCTCCAATCCAAAATTAAATCTAGAATCGGCTTCCTATATCGCAACAAAAGCATCCTTCACTCATGCTGCCAAACATACCCTCGTAAAACTGACCATCCTACCGATCCTCGACTTCGGTGATGTCATCTATAAAATAGCCTCCAATACCCTACTCAACAAGCTGGATGCAGTCTATCACAGTGCCATCCGTTTTGTCACCAAAGCCCCATGCACTACCCACCACTGCGACCTGTACGCTCTCGTTGGTTGGCCCTCGCTTCATACTCGTCGCCAAACCCACTGGCTACAGGTTATCTACAAGTCTCTGCTAGGTAAAGCCCCGACTTATCTCAGCTCACTACTCACCATAGCAGCACCCACTCGTAGCACGCGCTCCAGCAGGTATATCTCACTGGTCACCCCCAAAGCCAATTCCTCCTTTGGTCGTCTTTCCTTCCAGTTCTCTGCTGCCAATGATTGGAACGAACTGCAAAAATCTCTGAAGCTGGAGACTCATATCTCCCTCACTAGCTTTAAGCACCAGCTGTCAGAGCAGCTCACAGATCACTGCACCTGTACATAGCCCATCTGTAAACAGCCCATCTATCTACCTACCTCATCCCCATACTTTTTATTTATTTATTTATTTATTTATTTATCTTGCTCCTTTGCACCCCAGTAGCTCTACTTGCACATTCATCTTCTGCACATCTACCATTCCAGTGTTTTTAATTGCTATATTGTAATTACTTCGCCACCATGGCCTATTTATTGCCATAACTTACCTCATTTGCACTCATTGTATATAGACTTTTTGTTTTCTTTTGTTCCACTGTATTATTGACTTTATGTTTTGTTTATTCCATGTGTAACTCTGTGTTGTTGTGTGTCGAATTGCTATGCTTTATCTTGGCCAGGTCGCAGTTGCTAATGAGAACTATTTCTCAACTAGCCTACCTAGTTAAATAAAGGTCAAATAAAAATAAAAATGTCATACAGTATTGATAAGTCATTTCTTGATATGGCAATTTCAACAACTTTGACAAATGGAGCTGTTACACTTACTAGATTTATAACAGCTACACTTAGCAATGTTGTTACCATATCAAGAAAAAACAATACTTACTAATATTTATAATCAATAATATTTATACTGTATAATCAATCCAAGAATATTAGGCACATAGTAACACAGTAATATTAATACAGTTTATTTGAGAAAGAGGATGTTTATTTGTACAGTATCAGTGGTACAGTTTGAAGTGCAGCACTATGTTGCCTAGAAACTAATGGAGGGATGAAAGGGGCAAGTTGGGTTGTTTGAACTGTTGGAGGTAACCATTGGCAACAGCAAAATATTTCCCAGCTATTGTGTTTTACTTTCTTGATGAGGGGTGCTGACAATAATATCGTACTTTTGTGATGAGCAGCATTGTATAAGCCACAACAAAAGCAATATTGTCCATATGTCCATTTTTATTGTTGTTATTGTTGCCACAAGCTATTGCTATTATTCTCAATCCTACTAGTATAGAATGCATGTTCTTATTATTGTGTTGTTTGAGTGTTGAATTTTTCCTTATTTTCTCCCTAGGAGCAAGAATGAAGTTGGATAAACCAAGGAGAGGTATCTTGAACAAAAAAGAAAATAATTTAAAAAGGAAAAACATCATGACTTATTCCACATTGAATGTTTTGTGAAGTTATTGAAATTCAAGTCATTAACATGGGCATCATATTTGTCTTTCATTTCACTGTCATACTTCATCTATAGAATAAAAAGATTGATTGGTTTACTCTAGCAGTACTACTACTAGTTATTATTATAATGACAAATTTGCTAGTTCCTAGATTGAGGTCGTTCCAAGGTCATTGTTCGAGACAAACATTTCGAGGAGCACCAATCAAAATCAGAATGTTATTCATTAACTACGCAGATAACTACAGCCCCTAACAGCCCAGCCTTCCATCCCTCAGACATCTAATGAATAGGGCAAAGGAAAATGCGCCCCAGTCAGGGAAAATGGCCCTTCTGTCTCTATCTCATGCTGCTTTACAATCACATAAATGCTCTATAAATACAGTACCAACATAGCAATGCATAATTAACCAGGGCTCAGTCTTCCAAGCGTGCCTCCTTCTTCCACACAGCGGGGTAAAGCCAGGGGTGCTTAGTGCGAAGCGGAGGTTAGGTTAAGTTCGCTGCACTTGGGCCTTCGAGTTGGCAGGCAATTCCCTGGATTATCTGGGCTTTCAGAATCAGGCATTATGTTCTTATTGACAACATTGGAAAACTAGCAACACCCACAGATTAAGCTAGACGCCCGCCGGTTGGAAAACAATGCCACACAATCAAGTTCAGTAAATTGTTTGTTGCCATTGGGGTCATGCTCAACAGGAAGATTAGACACTTGTACAGTGACATGGTAATACCATTATTCCTGTGTAATCTCATCCACTGGGATAGAATGGAATACCATGGGAAATCCATACTTGGGATACTGTTTCCAACACCAGTACCATTCCTTTTCAAATACTGTATCTACTAAAATAATGGGTCAAACTTACAGAATTCTGTTGATCTATATACTTTGTCATGTCATTTCTTTTGAAATAAATGTTTGATAAATTCCCTTTTTCTGTAATAATTTGATGGTAATGAGGCGTGGGAGCCGGGCGATGCGTGGCATGGGACGGGAGCCGGCTGAGGCGCGGGAGCCGGACGAGGCGTCTGAGGCGTGGGAGCCTGACCAGCCAGCTGAGGTGTAACATGGGATGGGAGCCTGACGAGGCGTGACGTGGGATGGGAGCCCGACGAGACAGCTGAGGCGTGGGAGCCTGACGAGGCGTGACGTGGGATGGGAGCCCGACGAGCCGGCTGAGGCATGGGAGCCTGACTAGCCGGCTGAGGCATGATGTGGGATGGGAGCCTGCCGAGCCAACCGAGGCAAGGAAACCTCTCAAGCCAGCTAAGGCGTGGAAGCCCGACGAGCCAGCTGAGGCACCCCTGGTTCCTATGGCAGCGGCACCCGGACCCGACGTCACCTACAAAAACAAAAACCTCCCTGATGCTTCAAATTGTGGTGTCAGCATTCTATAAGGACCAATGCTGGGAGATAAGAAGCAAGTACAGGGAGTGAACATTTTAATTAATAAACAGACATGAAACAGGACAGCATCTGGATATGAAAAACATAACATTAATGCTGACACCGGGATCAAACTGAGGAGCGGACCAATATATAGGGGCAATCAACAAAGTAATGAGTCCAATATCCAGGTGAGTCCAATATTGCGCAGATGCGCGTAATGATGGTGACAGGTGTGTGTAATGATGGGAGCGGGAGCAGGCATGACACCAAAACTGTTCAAAGAAGAGGTACTGAAATCATGAGCGTCATACGTGTGAGAAATGCCTGTCTGAATCATGGCTGGATCACCAGCCATTATAATTGGATTATACAGTATATTCCTCTTCCTTCCTCCTCTCCAGCCCCAGGTCGCAGCCTCCCTTTACCCTGTATTTTAGGACTGGTCTTTTCAGCCTTGTTAAGTTGAATTCCTGAGTATTATTAATCAGCTTTTAGGAGATTAGTAAACCACAGCTTCATCATGGGTAAATTCACATGCAAAAACAGTCCGACCCGGGCCCCAGAGCGCAATGCTGCACTCTTAATCCAACTTGACATCAATAGCTCTGAGCTGTGGTTGAGGAGCAGACTTGGTGCAAACAGGGCAATTGTTTTCATGCTCTTTTAATGGTTTGGTTCAGGCAACACATCACAGTGCAGACGTTTCTCAACAGTGAGTGATTCTGCCAACGGGGGAGCGTCTGCGCCGGCCCGCTTAATTGCTTTAATGAAATATTGAGGGTTGTGGTGGGACCATCGAGCGTCCGAGGCACTCAAGGTCTCAACCGAAGGCTTCAGAGTGTTGCAGTATAGTGGACAAGCAGTGTCATAATTATTAGGGCACACTGTTGCAAAATGGAAAATGAAAATGATCACTTCTTATTGGATAAATCCAGGTGGTCCCTCCCTGTTTCAGTCCTTTTTCACCTGTTTGGTGCCTAAATAACACAACCCCACAACCAACGTGCACAGCTGTGCTGCCTCCTGCACTGAAACATAACATACTGATGCATAGCCAAATCTGATTTGACACTTGAACAATTTGTTGTACATGCATTATCGTTAGGGTTATGACAAGTGTTGGCGAAATCAGTAAGGTTTCTGGGGGAGCATATGCACAACATGGTGGTTAGGATGAGGAGTAGTTCAGTCAGTATAGCATCACTGATTTAGAAAAAGGTTTGAGCAAAGAAATCCATTTGAATGATGAGAGAGAGTTGAGTGTTGAGCTCATTCTGGATGAAAAGATGTACTCATTAATAAGCTGACCAAGAGGGCCCCAGCCAACCTGACAAGATGGATCCTGGGTCTTAACCTGGCAGGGGGCCTGCAGGTGGACTAATTTGTTCTGCCAGGTCAGGCTCTGCAGGCCTGGATCGGTGCTAATGATGGGAAGAACACGGATCAGAGCTCTGCCAGCTATAGTGTATAAACCCCAACCACTCAGGTCTGATGCCCCGCTGGAATTCCTCTCTGGATTATAAAATGTCCAGGCTCCCTGACTTCCAGACCTTATTAGGCTGGGCTAGCCCGACCCGCTCTCCCCGTGGTTTCTCCTTTCTTTCCACCTGCTTCCCCCTGACTCCCCTGCTTCCTCCGGTCTCTCTCTTGTCTCCCTTGCTTCCCCGTCTCGTCTCCCCTGCTTCACTCGGACTCCCTTGATTCCCCGTCTCCCCTTGCCTTCCCCCTGCCTCCCCTTGCCTTCCTCCTGTCTCCCCTCCCCTTCCCCTTGGTTTCCCCTCCCCTTCCCCTTGGTCTCCCCTCGCCTTCCCCCTGGTCTCCCCTCGCCTTCCCCCTGGTCTCCCCTCGCCTTCCCCCTGGTCTCTCCTCGCCTTCCCCCTGGTCTCTCCTCGCCTTCCCCCTGGTCTCCCCCTGCCTTCCCCCCCTGTCTTCCCTTGCCTTCCCCTGTCTCTCTTGTCTCTCCTCGCCTTCCCCCGGTCTCCCCTTGCCTTCCTCCGGTCTCCCCTGTCTCCCTTTGCCTCCCTCTTCCTGCCAAGGGGCTTTCCTGGGTGAGAAGACCACATACCAGTTTTGGCTGGAGCCTAATGAAGCATGGATAAGAGCAGAGACTCGACTACTCTGAACCCCCTCACACTACAAAATGGACATGTGTTTATAATACAACACGCCTCAGAGAACACACAATAGAGGGAGAGAACAAGGGACATCTCTCTCTTTTTCCCCTCCCTTTGATAGTGTCTGTCAAACAATATTTCCATCAGGAAGAGCTTGGTGTGTTGTATGGCTTGCAATGTTGGAATAGGTCCTCCCCTCTTCAAATTAGAAACACTGTCTTAGACAGAGTTCTGCAGAAGATTCTCTCCATCTTTGACAGAACATGTTCCTCATCTGTTTTTGAAAATCATCTACTGTATAAAGAGACAGGGACACAACACAAGGGCTCCTTTTAAAACGTCTCAATTAAGTTAAGAGCAACTGCCAATTGAATAGAAACAAGCTGAGTTTTGGCATCTTGGGATTTGTGCACTGATAGACAAGAGAGCAGGATGTCAACCATCCACCAGCCTCTGTCTAGGATGTTTGCTATCTGAGTCCCCGGGACAGCTGCTGTGTATAAACTGGGCTGCATCTAAAATTCAATATGTGCTGCATATTTTATAAGCGTGCGTGCTGAGGGGTTGTGTTCAGGGCCAGAGGTGGTTGAGGAAGGATTTTCTGGCAGCACTGCCCCCTCATCCTCATTATGCATATTGACATGTTATTCTATCATTTGTGTCTACCCATGTAAAACATCTGAGTTTAGAAAAACTAAACAAATGACCTATTTTTCTATCCAGGTTTGTAATTGCAATAAGGCAGTTAAAGCAGTAAAAATAAATGTTTTGTCATACCTGTGGTATACGGTCTGATATACCACAGCTGTCAGCCAATCATGATTCAGGGCTAGAACCACCTAATTTTATAATGTTAATCAATAATGAAAATGTCTGTTTGATTCTGAAATGTGATTAAAACTGTGTTTGCTGGTGGCAGTATGGCCCAATAAGCTGCCTTCTACCGCCTTTTCCTCAACCCAGATTCCCAGAAAAATCTTTGAACTCGGCAGAGGAAAGTTCACTTGATGGGTGGGCTGACACCACCAGCAGAACTAGCAATTAGCGAACAACCAGTCACATGAGTATAGTGGTGCTTGTCTTTTTTTTACTGTTTCTCACAGATTTCCAAAATCTGAAACGGCAAATATGTGACAATGTTTTTGTAATGTATTTTTGTAGTTATCATTTAGCTTTATTCCAATAATGGCTGCATGCAATACTGTTTGAAGTGTACTGTAGCAATAGGAATGTGTAATTGTGTTTTCCCAAATCCCAGATAACCGTTTGATGTGTGAGCACAGGGGATATCATGTTTGTTTTGGATATAAGGGTGTGTTGATATGGTCAGCGCTGTAACAAGCAGCCTTCCCCACCAATAGACATTATCAGTGTGTATCAGGACTGTGGGGATGTGATGGCTGCCACACACAATATCCTCCACCCCAACAGCTCACAGAGGGGGGAAGAGTGGGGGGGGACTGGGGAAGAGAGGAGGAGGCACTGGGACTCAGGTCACACAGCAAGCCACCCTGCATGCCCTCTGTTTCCATCGCCAGTCCACATAAAGCCACTGGGGTTTAATACAATCTATAAACTCATCTGTCTGTTTACATAGCAGCTAATGATATGTCTCTCCAATCCACTCGTCTTGGGGCATAATGTATACACAGAGCATGGACATTGTGTACACAAGACACAGAGATAGCTGGGAGCTGTGTGCTGTCCCTGCTTTCACAGCAGACTGTCACTTTAATAAATAAAGCGCTCGCTCCAGCTAGCCACTCCATGAGAGCAGGCACAGCCACATTGCGTGCAAACCCAGCTCACTGCATAAGCCTGGCTGCCTCTGAGCCTAATCCAAACTGACATGTTACAGTAAAAGTACTTTATAAAATCAATATTAAATTCACAGCCTTTGACATCCTGGGACATCTAAGATAAAGGGGAAATAAGGCGTAGAGTAAATAGTCCTGCAGCTATGTCAGTTGCTGATGGAGGAAGGTAGGGTAGGACACAGGGGACCACGAGGGGAATTAGTGCAGTGCTAGTCATGTTTTATACCAAGGTCTTGACATCAATGAAAACATTATAAAACGGCACGCAAACTCTGACAGAAAGAAAAAAAGCAAAGCAAGGCAAGGGAAAGACCCAGAGCTGCAGGAGCCTGGCTGCATGCTTTTTCACTGCTTTACCATTCAGAGAGAGACCCAGAGCTGCAGGAGCCTGGCTGCATGCTTTATCACTGCTTTACCATTCAGAGAGCGACCCAGAGCTGCAGGAGCCTGGCTGCATGCTTTATCACTGCTTTACCATTCAGAGAGAGACCCAGAGCTGCAGGAGCCTGGCTGCATGCTTTATCACTGCTTTACCATTCAGAGAGAGACCCAGAGCTGCAGGAGCCTGGCTGCATGCTTTATCACTGCTTTACCATTCAGAGAGAGACCCAGAGCTGCAGGAGCCTGGCTGCATGCTTTATCACTGCTTTACCATTCAGAGAGAGACCCAGAGCTGCAGGAGCCTGGCTGCATGCTTTATCACTGCTTTACCATTCAGAGAGAGACCCAGAGCAGCAGGAGCCTGGCTGCATGCTTTATCACTGCTTTACCATTCAGAGAGAGACCCAGAGCCGCAGGAGCCTGACTGCATGCTTTATCACTGCTTTACCATTCAGAGAGCGACCCAGAGCCGCAGGAGCCTGGCTGCATGCTTTATCACTGCTTTACCATTCAGAGAGCGACCCAGAGCCGCAGGAGCCTGGCTGCATGCTTTATCCCTGCTTTACCGTTCAGAGAGAGACCCAGAGCTGCAGGAGCCTGGCTGCATGCTTTATCACTGCTTTACCATTCAGAGAGCGACCCAGAGCTGCAGGAGCCTGGCTGCATGCTTTATCACTGCTTCGCCATTCAGAAAGCCAGGGAGAGTGAGAGAGGCTGGAGGAGAGCTCTGAGAGACTGCAGGAGCTGGCTACAGCATAGGAATAGCAGAGTTGTGTCTCGGTATATTTAATATATATACTACAGTAGATATTATCAGTGTATATTTACTATATATACTCTACAGTAGATATCATCAGTATATTTACTATATCTACTACAGTAGATATTCTTCTCAGTATATTTACTATATATACTACAGTAGATATCAGTATATTTACTACAGTTGAAGTCGGAAGTTAACATACACTTAGGTTGGAGTCATTAAAAGACGTTTTTCAACCACTCCACAAATTTCTTAAACTATAGTTTTGGCAAGTCAGTTAGGACATCTACTTTGTGCATGACACAAGTAAATTCTCCAACAATTGTTTACAGACAGATTATTTCACTTATAATTCCCTGTATCACTATTCCAGTGGGTCAGAAGTTTACATGCACTAAGTTGACTGTGCCTTTAAACAGCTTGGAAAATTCCAGAAAATTATGTCATGGCTTTAGAAGCTTCTAACAGGCTAATTGACATAATTTGAGACAATTGGAGGTGTACCTGTGAATGTATTTCAAGGCCTATTTTCAAACTCAGTGCCTCTTTGCTTGACATCATGGGAAAATCAAAAGAAATCAGCCAAGACATCAGAAAAAAATAGTAGACCTCCACAAGTCTGGTTCATCCTTGAGAGCAATTTCCAAACACCTGAAGGTACCAAGTTCATCTGTACAAACAATAGTACGCAAGTATAAAAACCATGGGACCACGCAGCCGTTATGCCACTCTGGAAGGAGACGCATTCTGTCTCCTAGAGATGAATGTACTTTGGTGCAAAAAGTGCAAATCAATCCCAGAAAAACAGCAAAAGGACCTTGTGAAGATGCTGGAGGAAACAGGTACAAAAGTATCTATATTCACAGTAAAACGAGTCCTATATTGACATAACCTGAAAGACCGCTCAGCAAGGAAGAAGCCACTGTTCCAAAACCGCCATAAAAAATCCAGACTACGGTTTGCAACTGCACACGGGGACGAAGATCATACTTTTTGGAGAAATGTCCTCTGGTCTGATGAAACAAAAATATAACTGTTTGGCCATAATGACCATCGTTATGTTAGGAGGAAAAAGAGGGAGGCTTGCAAGCCGAAGAACACCATCCCAACCGTAAAGCACGGGGGGGGGCAGCATCATGCTGTGGGGGTGCTTTGCTGCAGCAGAGACTGGTGAGATGGCATCATGAGGGAGGAAAATTATGTGGATATATTGAAGCAACATCTCAAGACATCAGTCAGGAGTTAAATCTTGGTCACAAATGGGTCTTCCAAATGGACAATGACATTTTTGAATTTTTTTTGTCATTTAGCAGACGCTCTTATCCAGAGCAACTTACAGTAGTGAATGCATACATTTCATAAATTCTTTCTCCGTACTGGTCCCCGTGGGAATCGAACCCACAACCCTGGCGTTGCAAACACCATGCTCTACCAACTGAGCCACACGCATACTTCCATATTTCCAAAGTTGTGGCAAAATGGCTTCAGGACAACAAAGTCAAGATATTGGAGTGGCCATCACAAAGCCCTGACCTCAATCCCATAGAACATTTGTGGGCAGAACTGAAAAGGCGTGTGCGAGCAAGGAGGCCTACAAACCTGACTCAGTTACACCAGCTCTGTCAGGAGGAATGGGCCGAAATTCACTCAACTTATTGTGGGAAGCTTGTGGAAGGCTACCTGAAAAGTTTGACCCAAGTTAAACAATTTAAAGGCAATGCTACCAAATACTAATTGAGTATGTAATCTTCTGACCCACTGGAAATGTGATGAAAGAAATAAAAGCTGAAATAAATCCTTCTCTCTATTATTCTGATATTTCACATTCTTAAAATAAGGTGGTGATCCTAACTGACATAAGACAGGGAATTTTTACTAGGATTAAATGTCAGGAATTGTGAAAAACTGAGTTTAAATGTATTTGGCTAAGGTGTATGTAAACTTCCGACTTCAACTGTATATATACTACAGTAGATATTCTTCTCAGTATATTTACTATACCTACTACACTACATATTATTCGCCTTGATTTATTTGTTGGTCCATTGACTACGGTTGAATGTTTACATGTACATTTTGCACATACATTTTGATAAATCATCAGATTGATTTCTGAACTGTGAAAATTGCACAAATTGGAATGGCACGTAATCTGGGAGCTTCAGTTAGGGACATATTTCAATTTCAGTGGTTCTATGAGTGCTAGAATTGTGTGTAATATTAAGGACACATCTTCAATATCTTTGATCTATAGTGATACCATTTTGGATACATCAAAATGACAGTATATAATGCTATTTATGCCATTTTCCCGATCAATGTTTTTGCTTTTTTGGCCAGGTACTGGCTTAGCATATGTCACAGACCAGGCATACCACAGAATAAGAAAACCTCATGTTTGTTCACATTGTATGTGCCAAATCTCATCATCACACTGTATTGGTAAAACACATGCACACTAAACATGTTTTTGCTGTTTTTACTGTTACTAATGTACATGTAGATAAACCATGAGGGTGTTTACTTTTCCTAAAGTTACTGTAGACACATTCCCTTCAGTTCATTAAAGCGCTATGACCTCTTGAATTCACTCCAACACAGATGGTGGTTATGAGAGGAGTTCCAGTCTTGCATCCCAATTTGCACCCAAATCTCTATGAATCCATAGGGATTTGGTCAAAAGTAGTGCACTTTATAGGGAATAGGGTGCCACGTGGGATGTAACTCGACAGTACAACTGACTGGGGTGCCAGGATGTTGAATAACCGTTCTTCAGCAGACTACAACAGTACAGTAAGTCTACCATGAGGAGGATGTGTTAAGGATGTCTGGCAAGTCTAAAAAGAAAACACTTTTAAAGGGAAAGAGAGAGAACCCTTATTTGAGTGCAGTACAGTGTTTTATTTTTACATGTTTGGTCTATAACAGTCATTTCATATGATAAAGTAGATGTTCTATATACAAATAACAACAAATGAATGTCAGAATAGTGTCCGTTAGGGATTACATGGATGTCACAACCTCAGGTATATACCAAACTACCTGCCCTCCAGGATACCTACAGCACCCGACGTCACAGGAAGGCCAAAAAGATCATCAAGGACTGATGACCAGCTGAGCCACTGCCTGTTCACCCCGCTACCATCCAGAAGGCGAAGTCAGTACAGGGGCATCAAAGCTGGGACCGAGAGACTGAAAAACAGCTTCTATCAGACTGTTAAACAGCCATCACTAGCACAGAGAGGCTGCTGCCTACTTAGACTTGAAATCATTGGCCACTTTAATAAATGGATCACTAGTCACTTTAATAATGTTTACATATCTTGCATTACTCATCTCATATGTATATACTGTATTTTATTCCATCTATTGCATGTTGCCTATGCCGCTCGGTCATTGCTCATCCATATATTTATATGTATATATTCTTATTCCATCCCCTTGCTTAGATTTGTGTATATTAGGTAGTTGTTGTGGAATTGTTAGATTACTGTTAGATATTACTGTACTGTTGGAACTAGAAGCACAAGCATTTCGCTACACTCGCAATAACATCTACTAACCAAGTGTATGTGACCAATAAAAATGTGATTTATACCCAGATCATATTTCAAAATTCCTAGTTCCTCTTTACAGGAAGTAAAGAAATACGACATCAAATACATTTTCAGTGAATCTTTATAATCAGAAACCTACCATTTGTAGTTGAGGATAAACAGTTCTAACATAGTGGACCTGGCTCTGTCAGTTAACCCAAACTGGCCCCTCCTCGCTACATGATCCATACTGAGATACACAGGGAGGATTATCCTTGCCCCAAATACACTAGGCGCCTTAATTCCATCCATGCCAAGTGTGTGTGTGCTGGGTATTGTGCTGCCTGGCCTGAGCTGCCTAGAGAGAGGGAGAGAGAGGGCGAGCCTGCCTGAGCCAGGGGAGGGTGGCAGGTCATAGCCCAGAGGAAATGTGTTGTGACAAGGACGGCAGTTCTAAAAGGTCAGGGGAGAGGGAGCATGTCAGGTAACCCAACTACAGCCCCCCCAGAGCCCCTTAATCTGGCATCATGGAGGAGGAGAGGGGGGGGGCATATAGGGTAAACGGGTTTGTTCCTGGATTTATTTATAATTTGAAACTGATCCTCAGTCGTCAAGTTGATGATGGACACTACAGACGAGGGCTAGGCCATCAAGGTTCGTCAGTGGTTTTACCTGTTGATTCATACAGTGACAGAGATGTTTCGGTGTGCACAGTAGATTACATGGATCCAAAAGAGGGATCTAATATAAAGCAAATATTCCACTATTTTTCTATATTTTCTCAAAAGTGGTGCATCAAAAATAATTTGGTACAAGTTGCAACCAATTTATTCAAACTGAATGTATTTTATATGCTGTGTTTTCTGTGTTAAGGGTTCCTCTTCATCAGTAGCTACAGTTTACTTGGGTCACCCAACTGTGCCAGATTGCCATCACAAGTGTTGCCTCAATGCTGCCTGCCTCAGCACGTGGGGATGTGTTAGATTGAGTGTTCATGTTTGATGTGACTTTATGTGAATTGGAAGAGGCTGTTACCCTACAGAGAGAACATAATGGAGGGTAAAAGTAGAACAAACTATGGAGGCATAGTGAGGCGTACTAATTAGTCAGTGTTTGTCACCTGCTCCAAGAGTGTTGTGGGTTAAATGTTTTTGCATACGACTCTACATGCATAAAATTGTCAGTGTTGTTTTCAGATTTGTATTATTATGATAGTAATTAAGCTCAAGCACAAGGTCAAATGTGTTTTTATTGCTTTAGGGAAACGCAAGCCCACTGGGCATAAACTGGTTGAATAAACATTGTTCATGTAATTTGTCAGAGTATTATGACGTGGAATGTGGAAAATTGGATTTGTAAAAAATTCTGAAAGTAAACTGTTGTTTTGAGGGTGAAATGTCATCATGGTAACCACATGATTAAATATGTTGATTTTGTACCTTTAAAACAACATCAGAACTTCAACATTATGTCCACTATCAGAAAACAAACAATAGGCTGGGCAGCACCTTCTACTGGAGAATGTATCTATTTAGATGTACCCTTTAGTCTCCCATCCAGGGTTTTACCAAGCCCTGCCATGATATTTGTCACTGACTACTAGCAATATGCGATCGTGAGAATGATTGTTGAGAGATCTCCACTTAAAAACGAAATACACTGAACAAAAATATAAATGCAACATGCAACAATTTCAAAGATTTAACTGTTACAGTTCATAAGGAAATCAGTAAATTTAAATAAATGAATAAGGCCCTAATCTATGGATTTCACATGACTGGAATACAGATATGCATCTGTTGGACACGGAAACCTTAAAAAAAAGGTACAGTGCATTCGGAAAATATTCTGACTCCTTGACTTTTTCCACATTTTGTTATGTTACAGCCTTATTCTAAAATGGATTAAATTGTTTTTTCCCCTCATCAATCGACACACTACCATAATGACAAAGCAAAAACTGAAATATCACATTTAAATAAGTATTCAGACCCTTTACTCAGTACTTTGTTGAAGCACATTTGGCCGCGATTACAGCCTTGAGTCTTCTTGGCACACCTGTATTTGGGGAGTTTCTCCCATTCTTCTCTGCCTCTCAAGCTTTGTCGGATTGGATGGGGAGCTTCGTTGCACAGCTATTTTCAGGTCTCTCCAGAGATGTTCGATCGGGTTCAAGTCTGGGCTCTGGCTGGGCCACTCAAGGACGTTCAGAGACTTGTCCCAAAGTCACTCCTGCATTGTCCTGTCTGTGTGCTTTGGGTCGTTGTCCTGTTGGAAGGTGAATCTTCACCCCGGTCTGAGGTCCTGAGCGCTGTGAAGCAGGTTTTCATCAATAATCTCTCTGTACTTTGCTCTGTTTTCTTCCCCTCAATCCTGACTAGTCTCCAGTCCCTGCTGCTGAAAAACATCCCCACAGCATGATGCTGCCACCATCATGCTTCACCATAGGGATGGTGCCAGGTTTCCTCCAGAAGTGACTCTTGGCATTCAGGCCAAAGAGTTTAATCTTGGTTTCACCAGACCAGAAAATCTTGTTTCGCATGGCCTGAGAGTCCTTTAGGTGCGTTTTGGCAAACTCCAAGCATGCTGTCATGTGCCTTTTACTGATTAGTGGCTTCCATTTGGCCACTCTACCATAAAGACTTGATTGGTGCAGTGCTGCAGAGATGGTTGTCCTTCTGGAAGGTTCTCCCATCTCCACAGAGGAACTATGGAGCTCTGTCAGAGTGACCACGGGGCCCTTCTCCCCCGATTTCTCAGTTTGGCCAGGCGGCCAGCTCTAGGAAGAGTCTTGGAGGATCCAAACTTCTTCCATTTTAAGAATGATGGAGGTCACTGTAGACATTTTTTGGTACCCTTCCCCAGATCTGTGCCTCGACACAATCCTGTCTCGGAGCTCTACAGACAATTCTGTCGACCTCATGACTTGGATTTTTTATAGTAGAAAAATGAACATTACATTCTCTGGTAGCAGCTTTGGTGGACAGTCCTGCAGTCAGCATGCTAATTGCATGCTCCCTTCAATACTTGTGTTGTTTGACAAAACTGCCCATTTTAGAGTGGCCTTTTATTGTCCCCAGCACAAGGTGCACCTGTTTAATGATAATGCTGTTTAATCAGCTTCTTGATATGCCACACCTGACAGGTGGAGGGATTATCTTAGCAAAGGAGAAATGCTCACTAACAGGGATGCAAACACATTTGTGCACAACATTTTAGAGAAATAAGCTTTTTGTGTCTATGGACCATTTATGGGATCTTTTATTTCAGCTCATGAAACATGGGACCAACACTTTACATGTTGCGTTTATACTTTTGTTCAGTATCGATTCACTGTTGCTATTGAAGTCATTCGAAAGAGTAGGTTTAACAGAGCAAATTAAATGTGACCGTACTTTCACTCATTACATCATTGATGCTATTTACAGTAGGCCTATATAGCATTTGCAAAGTCCTCAACAGCTATTGTTTAAATTCAACCCAGAATTGAATTAAGAATATACAATACAATAGGCCTAGGGTTTCAAGCTCTGGTTGATTTCAAGTGTAATGATATTTGGAGATATGTAATTGTGGGGAGTGACGTGGCCAAGCACTGGAAGACCCACTTCCCCCAGGCTATCTATCCTCTGGTGCACCTATCCAACTGGTGCTGTGGGCTCAACCTCCTCTGGATGTGGATCTTCCCCCAGGCTATCTATCCTCTGGTGCACCTATCCAACTGGTGCTGTGGGCTCAACCTCCTCTGGATGTGGATCTTCCCCCAGGCTATCTATCCTCTGGTGCACCTATCCAACTGGTGCTGTGGGCTCAACCTCCTCTGGATGTGGATCTTCCCCCAGGCTATCTATCCTCTGGTGCACCTATCCAACTGGTGCTGTGGGCTCAACCTCCTCTGGATGTGGATCTTCCCCCAGGCTATCTATCCTCTGGTGCACCTATCCAACTGGTGCTGTGGGCTCAACCTCCTCTGGATGTGTGGAGTGTGTCTGAGGTGCTTTAGGCGATTCAAACTGGGCTGGTTCCCTCCCAATATACTGGGCATCAAACTGGTCCACTCATAGACTGACTGAGCTGTTTGTCTGCTTGGGAGATCACTTGCCTGACCACTCACCCTGAATTGAATTCCTCTGCTCTATCAATCGCTACATACAGTCAGTCTGAAATTGCCATCCTAGAAGTTGTTTGTGTGACTTCAAAACAAATTAATCAGTGATTGGTTAGATTCGTTATAGACAATCCAATCAGAATCAAAGTTGATAACGTCATCAGGTAGGCAGGCTCTGGCCCAACCCATCGGTTTCTGGGACCGGTCAGATTGTGTTCACATTCTAGAAATTGTCGGGGAGGGAGGCAAATCCAGACTCATCGTGGAGAAGAAACGTCAGTTGGCCGGCGCAATGTGGATGGGTAGCCAGGCAAGGAGATCACAATGGAGTTTCAGCAGGTAGCCTAGTGGTTAAGAGTGTTGGGCCAGTAACCGAAAGGTTGTTTGTTCACCTAGTCGGCTCGGGGATTTGAACCATCTGTCAATGTGCCCTTGAGCAAGGCACTTAACCCTAATTGCTCCTGTAAGTCTGCTAAATGACTAAAATGTAAAATGTAAAAATGTTTAGTTGTCAACGCAACCAAATATCACCATTTGAAGGAGATGTTTGGATAGATCCATCACTGCCACTATCTAAGTTAAAGAATAGTACTAAATCTAATCAAACTTGATTTAAAGTGCATTTTAAAGTTTGATTTGATTTAGTCATATTCTTTAAATTAGATTTCCGGTTGAGATGGAGATGTGAATTCAACGTACCAATCATTCACTTGTAGACAAACTGGAATTAAAGCCAGATTAAGTGGCCCTGATGGAACTATCCAAGCAGAAGATAAATCTCCTTAAAATGTTGATATTTGGTTGCGTTGTAAACTAAACACAATTCAAAATTAGTTTTGTAGCCTAAAGTTATCTTACAAACTAACGTAACATTCAACCTTATAAGGAGTAACACATCCATGGCGAGGTTACTGAGTGTACATGTCTTCTTGTGTAATCATATAAAGCGTGCATGTTCAAGGTAGCATGCATAGGTCGTCGCAGGTCTTTGGAGATTGACAAAATTGCTATAATAATCTGAGCAGAATCTCAAATGGCATTGATCACTTTTACCATGTATTTTTAATGTAATCTCAACTGCAATCCAGGTCATTTGGTTGTGCTATTAGATGAAGCACAGTAATAACACATTAAGATGTTTGTATAAATAAACAAAATATCTGACGTTGTATTCCAATTTGATCTCTGCTGTGCTTTTAAATGGTTGAAAGCGCAGTGATTGTCACGTCCTGACCAGTAGAGGGAGTATTTGTATTGTAGTTTGGTCAGGACGTGGCAGAAGGGTATTTTTTTCATATGGTTCGGGTTGTGTGTGTAGTATTTAAAGGGTGTTTGGTTTATGTATTCCGGGGTTTTAGTGTATGTTCTGGTTTTGGTTTTCTATGGTTTTCTGGTTTGTCTATTTCTTTGTTGTCTGTGTGGCTCCCGATCAGGAACAGCTGTACGTCGTTGTTCCTGATTGGGAGTCATATATTAGGATCTTGTTTTCACCTGGGGTTTTTGTGGGTAGTTGTATTTTGCACTGCTGCGTATAGCCTGTAAAACTGTCATCTGACGTTCTTTGTTTTGTTGTTTTTTCGTGTTCTCTTTATTTAATAAATATAAAGATGAGCATCCACATTCCCGCTGCGTTTTGGTCATCTCTACACAACGACACCCGTGACAGTGATAACATACTGGAAATTCATCACATTTTTGGGTGAATATATGTTATAATCTCATTGATCAATATCTCAACCAAATATTACCCAATTATCCACATTGAAATGATATGGTGTGCCCATTGGTAGGGTTGAAATACTGTAATAGAAATTGTGCTTGAGAAAACAAATTGTTTAAACTAAAGTTAATCTGACTCCCTTTAGCCCCTATAAACATTTTACTTTGTAGAAATTATAGACACACTCACAGGCCTAACTAAGAACTGTTGACTCGCCCATCAGCAAACTATCAATTTCCCAGTGATGTACAATACAATAAATAGCTTATCCTCAATAAAGTGAAATAGCCTACATCCAGTCAATGCATCCACCACAACTATAGGATCCTCACACTGAATGATTTCCTGTTCAAGCCTATTCTGATTTGATAGTTGTGAGAGTGTTGTTTGGTGGTATTGTGAGCTGTCCTGGGGTTTGTGCTCCTTCAGTGCCTCACCCCCCACCCAGTCGGCCAGACTAAGCAGGAGGGAGAGCAGGGAGCACGGGGAGAGCGGCCGCCCGGCTCCCTCTGAATGGATGAATGACCTGACCTGAAAATCAATGCCAGCGTGGCTGCTGCTGGGTACAACAGCAACACCGTGTAGAGCTGTAAGGGGATCCAGACACGCACTACAGTAGCTACCTCTTTTCCCAGGCTTATTTTGGTGTTGTGTAGGGTGGAGGATGAGGGCACTGCGGGGACGGCCTGGATTGTGGCCTGCAAGTGACTCTGAGTGTAGGGGATTTTGAAATACTATGTCCAAAAATTTAAAAAAAGATTCAATTTCAGCACTGCCTTAAACAATGTCTATAGTCTATAATTTGCATCATACATTGTTAACCTAAAAGCAGCCTAGCTACATGTCCATTTGGGGACAGAAGAAGGCCTGTGTTGGACAGATGAGAATATCCTTGTTTCCATAATTCATATGGGCAATGCACAAAAACCATTAGCCTCTGAACTATGAGTCTCTTTAATACTACATGGCTGAATCAGTGTTACAAACTCCCTTGGCTTGAACCAGCCCCTTTAAGACACCTGAGAGGAGAGTGGAGAAAATAATATGGACTTCTGGGTTCACCATCTCAGTTAAGAACGGATCAACCTACCCAATTTAAAAATACACCACTACACCAAAACACTTAAAATCACGCCATGTTTTTTTTCCATTAAGGATAACAGCTAAATCTGGGTGGTCTATAATATATTCTTCAGGGTCGTCCTGGATATGCAATTGATAGGCATTCAGTTATACATGGTGACACACACCATTTTTCATTGACATTTTCTCATTACTACCAGTGCATCATTTGTTCCCAAAATGTCTATGGAATTAAACGTAGAATTAAGCCCTCTATTTCAATTCGTGTCCAAGTGGCAAAATTGTTAATTTATCTGTAAAAAGAAAGTGTCTGAAACCTTGACATGGCAGTGTGTAGTCTATGTAAGACAAAACACTGTCCGACCACGACGTCATTTATCACCACTCCTTCCTGTCACTCCTCTTCTTGGAGAGCCCCACCATGTAACGATGGAGAGGGGGATGTCAATCGTGCTTGTGTCCCTCATTAGCGACAGGCCCTTTCTCTGTGGAGTGACAGACAGCTTGTTACACTCAACCTGAGGCTGAGGCTCGTTAACACAGCCTTCCTGGAATACACAGACATAATGAAAGAACCTGGCAACACATCTCACTTAGTCTATTAGCCTCTCAGTTTCCTCTCTGGGAAACTGCTCAGGGCCTCCTTTCAGACCAGGGCCAAACAAAGACCCTGGTTCTTAAATGCCAGACAGCCCCACGGATGGACAGCTGGGTAAGAAATGTCACACCGTGTGCGGAATGCCCATTATCAAACAGTCATTTGTGCTCTCTGGCTCTCCACCCCCTGCTCCATCAATGCCTGTACCCCTCCTGCTCCCTACCCCCTGCTCCATCAATGCCTGTACCCCTCCTGCTCCCTGCTCTCCACCACCCGCTCCATCAATGCCTGTACCCCTCCTGCTCCCTGCCCCCTGCTCCATCAATGCCTGTACCCCTCCTGCTCCCTGCTCTCTACCACCCGCTCCATCAATGCCTGTACCTCTCCTGCTCCCTGCTCTCCACCACCCGCTCCATCAATGCCTGTACCCCTCCTGCTCCCTACCCCCTGCTCCATCAATGCCTGTACCCCTCCTGCTCCCTGCTCTCCACCACCCGCTCCATCAATGCCTGTACCCCTCCTGCTCCCTGCCCCCTGCTCCATCAATGCCTGTACCCCTCCTGCTCCCTGCTCTCTACCACCCGCTCCATCAATGCCTGTACCTCTCCTGCTCCCTGCTCTCCACCACCCGCTCCATCAATGCCTGTACCCCTCCTGCTCCCTACCCCCTGCTCCATCAATGCCTGTACCCCTCCTGCTCCCTGCTCTCCACCACCCGCTCCATCAATGCCTGTACCCCTTCTGCTCCCTGCTCTCCACCACCCGTTCCATCAATGCCTGTACCCCTCCTGCTCCCTGCTCTCCACACTCTGCTCCATCAATGCCTGCACCCCTCCTTCTCCCTGCTCTCCACCCCCCGCTCCATCAATGCCTGTACCCCTCCTTCTCCCTGCTCTCCTCCCCCGCTCCATCAATGTCTGTACCCCTCCTTCTCCCTGCTCTCCACCCCCCGAGCTTTACAACCTGATATGGAATTGATCAATTAAGTTGTGTGTCTGTGACAGAATATAATCAACTAGAAGGTGCATGGGAGCCAAGTCCTCCAGCACCCATTCTGCTCAATCTAATTGGTTTTCGGCATCAAAGATGTCACTCAACGAGAGACTCCCCCTTTTTTAGGCAATCTACTCCCTCATCATGGCCCTGGGTCTGAGTCCCCTTTCTAGGGGGACCATCAGTTCTCCATACAGAGGGAAATCAAATGGGGAGGTGAAGGTAATAATTATCTTTTTCATTTGACGAAGCACTTCTCTCGCCATTTAGTCCTTGACATCCCAGGTCAAGTTTTCTCACAGTCTCTGGCTGTCTCGACCACATGGCAGTGACATTACATTATGTCTCCTCCAGAGGGTTGGGTGGATGCTCAGCTCACGCAACTGTATGTTCATTCATGGACAACCTCTGGCAGGTGAATGGTATAGATACACCTAAGAGTAGTAATGGTAAAAGCACATCCAAGACATCAAACTCTCTAATGTAATACAATTTCAATGCATAAATATGTTATTTTAGATATATGATCATGTTCTCAGAGGCTCCAGGATTGGAGTTGTCGATTCAGGTACGTGACACAAAGACAAAAGGTCCTACTCCCACTGAGTGAATCCATAAATGTCATGAATCTAAACAATTACTTTAGCTGAATTCAACTCTTCTCAACATTTGAACCTGGATGAAGCCCTCCTCAAGCAATGAAAATAAATTCAATTTGTATTTACAATTTACAACCCACCCACCCACCAGTTGTTGTCAGGTCAAAAATATACCACAATGTACACAGTAGCATTGGATAACATGTTAATGTGTAACTGAATGAACTAAAACACCATAAGGCTTTTGGAGGATAAGCATTATGACAAGTGTTAGCAAACATGGTTAAAGAAACATAAGCCATTTTTAAATAACATACCACAAGCATTTAGCAATACAACATGTCTAGGTTGTGTTTGTAGTGGTATTAAAATCACTATATCTGTGTACCATGGTTGTATTGTATCAGTTACTATTACTACCTGATCTTATGCTTTGAGACAGTATAAATGGAAATAATGCCTTTTTGGATATCACAAATCTTTGTGTTCATGAAAGGACCAGTTCAATCAATTTCACGCAGATAAAGCGAAAGCTCTGCAGGCTCACCAATGAATTCCTCCGAATATTTACACAACATTTCAAATAGCAGCATAAAATACACTAACAACTTAAAGGTACAGTAAATTCCAAAGAAAGATGGAAGGCATTCTGGAATGAGGAGACTAGCACAGACAACCTTGTTGTAAACACAGCTCTCTTCTTCAGTCGCGGTGCGTGGGTAAAATCACTGAGGAAGCCAAGCCAGTAAAAACGGCATATTACAACCTATGTTGTGATAATTGTGTTGCTTGCTCTATAACCAGTTCGATCATACGCCAGCGTGATAAACAATAAGCCGTGACAACAAAAAGACAAGTCACACAGTGGCAGAATAAATTAAACTACACACACGTTTGTTTTATCACAAAACCGGAGAGCAACATCTGTATTATATTGCATGTACTGTAACAAACAGTTATATGACCTGCAACATGATCAAGCAAGGTAACGTTTTCGACAGTTTACTCAACAACTACTGATTTAGAGTTACCGCAAGTCAACACAAAGACAACAGGAGGACTACCTTCACTATTTCAGCACCATTTCAACTTAAACATTTCAACATAATAAAATCAACAAGGCTGTATATGCTTAGTTTAATACACTGTAAACAAACTTAAAGATTCCAAAAACGATTTAGTCCAATCAATGTTGCTAAATATCATGTGGCTGTCCATGGTGCGTGCATGCGCTCATCCTACTTGTAGACTACTGTAGTTGATCGCCAAATAAAATCTAATTTGATTTGTCACATGCGCCGAATACAACAGGTGTAGACCTTATAGTGAAATGCTTACTTACAAGCCCTAAACCAACAACGCATTTCAAGAAATAGAGTTAAGAAAATATTTACTAAATAAACTAAAGTGAAAAGAAAGTAACACAAGAAAATGCATAACAATAACGAGGCTATATTCAGGGGGTACCGGTACCGAGTCAATGTGCGGGTGTACAGGTTAGTCGAGGTAATTTGTAAAGTGACTATGCGTAGGTAATAAACAGTGAGTAGCAGCAGTGTAAAAAGAGAGGGGGTGGGGTCAATGTAAATAGTCTGAGTGGCCATTTGATTAATTGTTCAGTAGTCTTATGGCTTGGGGGTAGAAGCTGTTAAGGAGCCTTTTGGTCCTAGACTTGGCGCTCCAGTACCTGTTCGGCCCTCCTTTTCCTATAGTCCATGATCAACTCCTTTGTCTTGCTCACATTGAGGGAGAGATTGTTGTCCTGGCACCACACTTCCAGGTTTCTGACCTCCTCCCTATAGGCTGTCTCATCGTTGTCGGTGATTAGGCCTACCACTGTTGTGTCGTCAGCAAACTTAATGTTGGTGTTGGATTCGTGCTTGGCCACGCAGTCGTGGGTGAACAGGGAGTACAGGAGGGGACTAAGCACGCAGCCCTGAGAGGCCCCAGTGTTGAGGATCAGAGTGGCAGATGTGTTGTTACCTACCCTTACTACCTGGGGGCGGCCTGTCAGGAAGTCCAGGATCCAGTTGCACAGGGAGGTGTTTAGTCCCAGGGTCCTTAGCTTAGTGATGAGCTTTGAGGGCACTATGGTGTTGAACGCTGAGCTGTAGTCAATGAAAAGCATTCTCACATAGGTGTTCCTTTTGTCCAGGTGGGAAAGGGCAGTGTGGAGTGTGAATGCCATACTCCTCTCTTTCATGTTGGAAAAAGGTATATGGCTTTGTCATACAGTACGCTTTTAGTTTTGCTTGCTAGCCTATCTTCCTGTCATGGGCAACAATGAACCAGGTAAGTTAGCTAGCTAGTTAACGTGAGCCTGAAAAGGCTACATCTTGGCTACATATTGAACTTCAATCATCTCAGGCCAGTGGCACAACACATTCATTTATGGTTACATCAGAATCGTTGTCATAATCATTGGCCTGTACAGAGAATTAAGTCAAAACCACAAGTCCAAATCCCCATCTCCATCCATGGCTTAGGAAAGGGCCAATTTAGCAAGGTAGCTACTGCAGGACATCAACACAAGCAGACCAGAAATGAAATTACGTTTTGCTTAGGATTTGATTAGTGTGAAGCCAAACCCTTGGGGGGTGTTTTGCTGCACCAGCACAACCCACAGTTGAGCTCAGGTGAATTCTTTTATTTTAAAAAATATCAAGGAAGACTAAAGGCTTGCTGGCATCAATCAATCAAATGCTACGGCCGCAACATGTTATACTCTTTTGGTCCAGACAGCATCAGATACATGAGCTATACATACTGAGACAGAGGGGCGCTGTTTCCCTCGGTCGCATGATTTCTCAGGTGAGATTCAGCCACTTGTGAATTGACAGAAATGTATGGAAACAAAGAGAGAGTGTTTGAACTTTTATATGTTGGAAAGCCTGGCTTCCCTTGGCATCCATGAATACAAGCCACTGTTCTTCTCAAGAGCTGACTAACACAGTAAACCGTGTTTAAAGTCTATCTTCTCAAGAACTGACTCAGTGTGACATCCAAGGCTATATATCCCTTCCATCAACACTTCTCCTGCGGGCAGATTGAGACAGAATTTACCTGACTCATTGGGCATGAGAGAAAGGGAAGGGACGCACAATAAGTTGCTTCTTCTAACCCTATAGTAGCCAGGGGGAGAAAGGTAGGATTCAGTGATGATTTTTTGGTCTCTGATGAGTTAGCCCTCTGTGCATAAGGATGAGAATACTGTTTTTATTTTGGTACCAAATTGAAGACCATTTCAGTAGCATAATGGTTAGTGTAATATGTATGTTTGTGTTACATTATAGCACACTATATTTGTAGTTATTGGCGGCCTGGTTTTAGCTCTTAAAACCATGCATCCAATAAGCACAAATGTAGTCATCCCTGATTTGAATAAGACTCCATGGTAAGATCCTAGTGGGTGGTATGGCCTACTGGACAGGATTTCTGTGAGTGATGGAGTGGAGAGACACATGCACGCACACATATGTCTTACTATACTTGTGAGGACTTTTTGGGGACCAATTATTGATTCCCATTCAAAATCTTATTTTCCCTAACCTTAACACCTAACCCTATACCTTAACCCTAACTTTAACCCTAACCCTTAAGCCTAAAATAGCCTTTTCACATTCAAAATCCTATTTTCCCTAACCTTAACCCCTAACTTTAAACCTAACCCTAACTCCAAACTCTAATTCTAACCTTAATTGTACCTCCAACCCTAAACCTAACCCCTAAGCCTAAAATAGCCTTTTTCCTTGTGCGGACCGTGAAAATGTCCCCACTTGTCCGAATTTTCTTTATTTGACTATCCTTGTGAGGACTTCTAGTCCCCACAAGGATGGTAAAACCAAACACACACACCATAACAATCACATGCTACTGTATGAATGGAAACAAAGACCTTTGGAGAGGGATAAGGACTGTAATTCATTATGTGGCCGTAATAACCATAACCATACTCCTCCTCCCCAACTTTCACTAGGTCAATAACTGAATTCCTATTGTGGAATGCATGCAGGTAAAGGCATACACTTAATGAATCAATCAATAAGCGTACTAAAATATCTCATATCAAAATATATTTGGCGTGCAACAGAATACAAATGAAAGATATATCCAATAAAAAAATGTGCTAAGCCATGTTATCATAGTTTGAAATATTTTGAGAAAAAAAAAGGAATGTCCTGCTCCCCTGTTGTTGGATGTTTCCACGGGAAGCAACAGGAAGCAGAGTGCATTATGGGACATTAATGTGCCTGTGTGCTCAGTACTGTACCTCTATCTATCCCAGACACCACCTGCTGTTTCTGGGCCAGTTCTCATTCAGTCTGTCATTCATAGCACAACATATAAAACATAAATACATAAATAACCAGAGAATACATTCATTAAAATAATAATGTTACATACTAGAAAATGTGGTGTTGTGTGTGTTATACTGTAGATGTAGTGATTCAAATGGAAATCAGAAATGTTGACACTCTGACACACTTTTTAGAATTTTTTTCATTTTCAGCGTTTTCCTCATTCTGTTTCTAAAGCGCACAGCTGGACTTTTGTTATATGTCTGTTTAATGACATGTTTCGTTTACTTTTGTCATTTCTGGGGGACTTGCGGTACAAGGCAGAATCCTGGAGATGTCAAATCCAATTCAAGGCTTTATTTATTTTACACAATAACTAGTCTGTCCAAAATGCCACCCTATTCCCTATAATATGAGTGCACAAAAGTAATACATTTTATAGGGAATAGGGTGCCATTATCAGCTAGCAGAGAAAGAGGACATAGTGTTCTGGGTTCAAATCCAGTACCCTGAACCTGGGTCTAAGCCCTTTTGCTCTACTAAGCACATAAACCATTATAGTGGGTGTGAAATTGTGCTGCTTAGAAATAATGACATAAACTCCCACATTATGCCATGATCACAAGTCGGCAAGGACTGGAACCAACCAGTGGTTTTATAAGGCATTTACTGTATATTGTCATTTCAAATACTTGCCCTTTTTACACTGTAACATTACATAACAACAATAGCAACATAATTTGTTAATAATACTTATTTTATACTTTATATAAGTCAACTTGATGTACTGTAGTTCTGTCCTTGAGTTGTTCTTGTCTATTAATGTTCTGTATTATGTCATGTTTCATGTTTTGTGTGGATCCCAGGAAGAGTAGCTGCTGCTATCGCAACAGCTAATGGGGATCCTAATAAAATACCAAATACCAAAAAAACACATTCTACTTCAACCATTGTAAACTCACATAGCCATGGTGTGTACAGTAAGGTAGTTTCTTACATGTTATATGTGTTGATGATTCGATATTAGTGTCCATTTCTATATCAACGGTGTGATGACAGGTCCACCCTTGTCAGAGGGATATCTTCATACAATGGATGGGTGGTTGTGGTTGTCTTTCTGTGTGTGTGTGTGCGTGCATGCGTGCCTTTGTACACGCACACGTGAATGTGTGTATGTGTGTGCACATGTGTGAGTGTGTGGGCTGCTGATGGCTGCTGTCCACATTCTGAACAGGTACCCACCTGACCTGAGCCACCAATCCTCAGGGCCTGGGCCCTGTTGACATGCTAACATGGCGGGCATGTCAGCTATAGCTCTGACTGTAAGCCAACAGTTTATTTTAGATAGACATCAGTAGCATGTCAACAGCATGTCTTTAGCCTTTCAGCAGCATCTCAACAGCATATCTTTAGCCTTTCAGCAGCATCTCAACAGCATGTCTTTAGCCTTTCAGCAGCATCTCAACAGCATGTCTTTAGCCTTTCAGCAGCATCTCAACAGCATGTCTTTAGCCTTTCAGCAGCATCTCAACAGCATGTCTTTAGCCTTTCAGCAGCATCTCAACAGCATGTTTTTAGCCTTTCAGCAGCATCTCAACAGCATGTCTTTAGCCTTTCAGTAGCATCTCAACAGCATGTATTTAGCCTTTCAGTAGCATCTCAACAGCATATCTTTAGCCTTTCAGCAGCATCTCAACAGCATGTCTTTAGCCTATCAGCAGCATCTCAACAGCATGTCTTTAGCCTTTCAGCAGCATCTCAACAGCATATCTTTAGCCTTTCAGCAGCATCTCAACAGCATGTCTTTAGCCTTTCAGCAGCATCTCAACAGCATGTCTTTAGCCTTTCAGCAGCATCTCAACAGCATGTCTTTAGCCTTTCAGCAGCATCTCAACAGCATGTCTTTAGCCTTTCAGCAGCATCTCAACAGCATGTTTTTAGCCTTTCAGCAGCATCTCAACAGCATGTCTTTAGCCTTTCAGTAGCATCTCAACAGCATGTATTTAGCCTTTCAGTAGCATCTCAACAGCATATCTTTAGCCTTTCAGCAGCATCTCAACAGCATGTCTTTAGCCTATCAGCAGCATCTCAACAGCATGTCTTTAGCCTTTCAGCAGCATCTCAACAGCATATCTTTAGCCTTTCAGCAGCATCTCAACAGCATGTCTTTAGCCTTTCAGCAGCATCTCAACAGCATGTATTTAGCCTTTCAGCAGCATCTCAACAGCATGTCTTTAGCCTTTCAGTAGCATCTCAACAGCATGTCTTTAGCCTTTCAGTAGCATCTCAACAGCATGTCTTTAGCCTTTCAGTAGCATCTCAACAGCATGTCTTTAGCCTTTCAGTAGCATCTCAACAGCATGTCTTTAGCCTTTCAGCAGCATCTCAACAGCATATCTTTAGCCTTTCAGTAGTATCTCAACGGCATATCTCGAGATGTAGAGCATCTACAGATGGACTATCCAATAAAGTGTGGCCTAATTTGTTTACAAGCATGATAGCTGGACTTTTAGTTTATGGTGTTCACAGCTTGTTGGCCATTATCCAGTCAGCATTTCTCAATGAGTTCAAAGCAAGTGAATGCATCCAACTGGTATTTACGACTTCACCGCACACTTGGTTAAGATGGCAGCATAACAGGTTCCATGGTTTCTTAAGATATATGCTGTGAGCTCCGCCCCGGTCGCTCCCTAGCCACACGCATAGTCACTTCCTGGTTTGAGTTGGGTCTGTCAGAGATGGGGGGGCCTTTTATCAATTAGATTTCCTCACCTCCTGCTTCCTCTCTCGCTTCCTTTTGGAAAAGGTTACATTGAGGAGAGGCGGCGAGGAGAGTGAACGTGGATGAGACAGTCCTTCTCCACTAGCAAGTCATTACGTAGAATAAATTTGTAAATTACAGTTGTTTTGTGCAAGACATTTTATAGATAAAACGATAAGTAGCATGTTGTTTTTAAATGTGTGCATGTTTTTCTCCTCCGACAAAACAAAAACTGATTCAAAGGAGGTGTGTCAGGTTTCAAATCTCTTCCACGAAGGACTCACATGACTGTCCTCGATGAAGGGGAGGACATTCTTCCAGTTAGCCTTCTAACAGCTGACACAATCCTCAACCACTTATTGGTTTCCGGGTCACGGAGGAGAGAGGACGTAGGACGGTCTTTTGCCCAAACGAGAATCTCCCACTGTATGTAATGACAAGATGGTCTTGTCACAGCCCTAACAGTGGGAGTCGTTGTCCCAAAGGCAGGAAGGCAGGTGGTCTGCTTATTGGTATGCTTATGTGGACAGATTTTATTGGAGTAAACCCTCTCGCTTCGCCTCTTCCTCTCTGGGTCTGTCAGGAGTAATTTTGTTTTGGTCAGAAATGTTTGATTGCTAAAAAAACTGTTTATAATTGAAAAGCGTAGTTTTATCACGCCATACAAGTGAGAACTATCTTAAAGACTTGTATGGGATATTGTCTCTGTTTATCAGAACAAATCATTTATTGTGGCTGGATTAAATCGATTTTTGCTTGTTTTGTTGAATGTTTTATGGATTTTGGGATTGAATTGAATTTGTACCAGACCCTGATAGCAACTATAGACAAATTTTATTTCAAAACCATATACTAATTGATTAATTGTTCAACTGAATGTTAATGACAGGACTTATCAAACTTTGCAAACGAACAGACTTGTCAACAAAATAGCTTCCGCAGCTGCCTGGCTGGATAACCTTGAAACAAGCAAAGAAAGCCCAGCCAGTGGAGATTTCCATAGAATTGTGTGTGTGTATGCGTGCGTGTGTGTGTGTGTGTGTGCATGCATGCTACTGTGTGTCAGCTGGCCAAACATAACACAAGTCTTTAACAGGCCACTGCTCATTGATGTAACATCACTGATCATCTAGGTCACACAAACAAGTAAAAACTCATGTGAGGAATTCAAATCCTCCTGAATGCCGTTAAACTCCTGGAAATAGCTCAATGAGAGGGAAAGGGGATACCTAGTCAGTTGCACAACTGAATGCATTCAACTGAAATGTGTTTGATTAACTCACCTTAAAGTAAATCCAATATTACAGTTAACTCCCTATTCCTGTATATCTTAATCTTAAAATATTCATATTCACATGGAGCCTTTGTACAGTAAATTATTATATAATTCAATAATTATAACCAGTATTGGTTTCATGCTGTTTTAGACAGTCCATACATTCTAAAGAATATTTAAGAGACAGTCTGTCATCTTACACCTTGCATTTGTACTGGAGGCTTGCACCTGTGTCATATGTCTAATCTATTTCCTGTCTGACTTACCTCTTCTTTTACACCTGTCACATTTTGTCACCGGGACCTCACAGGACCTGACAAAAGTGCATTGTGTTTTTCACACGTGGGTTTTCACATGATTCATGTTTTTTTTCTTCACATATGGTTTTCTATATGTTCATTGTTATTTCCTACATAAAGGGCAGACCTGCAACAGCTGTGTCTAAGGGGTGGTATCTTGAGACATGTAGGATGCAGGTTAAATTCTCAAGTGGTGTGATTCTCAAACCTATAGAAGTCACATAGGTTGAGAGACAATATGGTGTTACAGTATATAACAATGTATAGCCACATTATTATAGATGCTATGCAAACCACACAAGTTAAATCATCTCTTGATTCCTATACAGAGTTTTGGCCAGACAACCAATGTGCCAAACAGGTATGAAGCATAATATTAATCCCTTGACTATTTTTGTTGTACATACGGATTTACATTTTTTAACTTTTTTGACTTGTTTGCACCCTCGACAACTACTACGATTATTATTATTTGACAATGCTGGTCATTTATGAACATTTGAACATCTTGGCCATGTGCTGTTATAATCTCCACCCGGCACAGCCAGAAGAGGACTGGCCACCCCTCATAGCCTGGTTCCTCTCTAGGTTTCTTCCTAGGTTTTGGCCTTTCTAGGGAGTTTTTCCTAGGGAGTTTTTCCTAGCCACCGTGCTTCTACACCTGCATTGCTTGCTGTTTGGGGTTTTAGGCTGGGTTTCTGTACAGCACTTTGAGATATCAGCTGATGTAAGAAGGGCTATATAAATAAATGTGATTTGATTTTGATTTGATTAAAAATCTTTACACCCTTGCACATACAATTTATTGTTCACTGTAGTTTTCTATGGAACTAATTCTGTGTTATGATGCTGTTGATTCTGTCAGGGTCTGGGAGGGTCTGTGAGAGTCTCAGTGGTAAATTAACTATGGAAAACAGTGCCCCCTGTTGGGGAGGATGCCTCAGAGCAGAGACATGGATTACTGTCAGCAATAGGTTTGGGCTTTTCCAATGATCGATATTTAAACAAACCATTGTAGCCTAATCTTTTTACACTGCCTACAGGAGGATACAGTCCAAATAAAATTGATCTGTTATTGTGCAAAACTCTGAATGAATAAGTATCTAGGCGTCACCAGATGAATTAGAGATATAACCAAACACAGAGTACTGTACGTGTGCTCAACAACAGACAGTAGATGGCAGTGCAGAACACAAATTGAGTGACAGCTATGCTTGGTATAACGTTAATATAAATTATTAAAGAATACCAAATCAAACAACATTATTTACAACAACATCTTAAAACCCACACGAAATAATGCAATTAATTCCTCATTAATTCTATTAATGGCTTTGTATATCACTGAGTGCAATAAAGGTATCTAATAACATCTGTTTAGCATAGTGTGATGGAGGTATAGATGGTAAAAAAAACGTTCAGATGATGAACTCAGTCTAAAATAAATAAATACAATTCCATTAATCTAATGTATTTCATAAAGTCCTTTTAACATCATCATTTGTCCCAAAGTGCTTATACAGACACCCCAAACAGCAAGCAATGCAGATGTAGAAGCACAGTGGCTAGGAAATCTCCCTAGAAAGGCAGGAACCTAGAAAGAAACCTAGAGAGGAACCAGGCTCTGAGGTGTGGCCAGTCCTCTTCTTGCTGTGCCAGGTGGAGAGAAGAGTACGTGACCATTAAGGGTAGATAAACCCCAAATACCCATCAGTTGGGTGGAGTGAGTCACTAATGGCTGGATGACTGAACCTTCAAATCCTTTCTCCCCTGTAGATGGAGCTTCCATATAAATAAAATGAATTAGAATTATATGGACAGAACATTCTTCTTGGCTAGAGCAAAGCTACATAGGCTGTACTACCACTGTATTGTACATGGCTTGCCTAGTCATAGCTCTTTATGGTTGAACATGCACAACTATCACTGTGCACAGGGCAAACACTGGAATTAAACTGGAAATGATACACAAGGATCAGTGATTTTCATTAACATTGTGCGGTCAGTCCTAAATCTGCCTCACTCAGACTCAGCCTCTACCAGACATCGACTCTTACATTTTCAGAAATCGTCTCTTAAATTTTGGCCGGTGATTAAGTTGCTCTATTTACCCCCATTGTGGCGTCTGAATAAAAAGCCCATGGAGGTGGCTGTCGGGCAAGAAGCGCAGTGTAAAATGCCAAGTAGACGAACGGGGGGAGGGAAGACTGAGGAATAAAAAGGGATGCAGCTTGCCTTGCAGCAGTATGAATTTGGTTAGGGAAAGTCAAATACTGGGTTGAGATATCCTGGTTACTGAGCAGAAGATATGTGCTTCAATCAACTTTATTGGTTTGAGTCTAATTATACTAGTTAGTAGCTACAGTATGATGAGTCTAACACAATCAGTCCAATATCAGTACTGTATCTTCATATTGCCTGTACGCAAATCAAGGCAGCAGGCGTGGACTTATGTTAGTTCATCTCACACTACTTCATCATACAAGTCCGTGAAAGCATCCATACCCAGGGCCGACTCTAGCCTTCTGGGTGCCCTAAGCAAAACTTGGTTAGTGGTTCCCCCACCTCATGACAAAACATTTTAGTGGCCCCTCTCTTGAAGGTGGAGAGAAATATATGTTTTAAATTGAATTTCCTGCAATTCTACACGTTGCAATGGGGTGGAAAGACATTTTTGCAGTTTAAAGCTAATTTCCTGCAATTCTACATATTTTGTAAAGACATATGCCATGTTAATATGATATGAGTGAGAATTACTAACAAAATCAATGGGGGCCCCTAGCGACCGGGGCCCCTAAGTGACCGCTTATGTCACTTATGCCTGCAACCGGCCCTGTCCATACCACATACACACTCTTATGTCTTATTTATTTATATCTAAAATGAGAAACAATAATTAAGCAAGCTGTGTTTATGGGGGACACTGATGCGAGAGAGAGATCCTAAACATTCAAACATGGGTATTGGCATACATCTTGTGAACACACACACAGCCTTTGAAAGGCAGGGAGCCGTTGTCATGGTAATAGAAGGAAAACACACTCCAGTCAGTACACACTACTCTGTGAGTGAGCCAGGCAGCCTCTGAGACACTGGCAGACTGCTGCTGTTTGCCTGCCTAGGTCAGAGTAGAATTTGTGATCATGTTTACATTTCTTTCTGACTCCTTGGTGTCGATCTCGATCTTGCCTGACCTAAGGAACATCATCTACTGTCTACACTACAGATGTGTGATGTTCCGCCAATGTGCATTTCACCTAATTACTTCTCTCAGTACCATCCTCATTCAGTTACCATGTAATAAGACTGGTGTGTCTGTTTGAAACAGGAAAGATGTCTCTACTATATGTTTTATTCACTTGAAATACAATAAAGCCGTCCTTTATCGTAAGGGAGGAGTGTTTAAACAGTGACATGACATTTCAGAGGAGGATTATACAACTATAATACACTTAGAGTAGACATGTATGAATTCCAGACAGTAACAAATAATAAGCATAGGTATCTGAATCTCAGTAACATTTCATCTCTATAAACAACTTGATGGTGAAATGTGTTCAACTGTTCTAAAGGGAACAGACCTAGATTTAAATAGTAGGTCCTATTTGTCTTATTTTAATACTTTAGCTTCACTTGATTGAGTTTAACTAGTGCAATGGAACCAATGGAATAGTGCAAACCCAACCTAGAGCCTTATTTTGAGAGTTGGGACAACTTTTCGAATTTTGAATATTGTTCTAATTCTGGACTTTCAGTTACATAGCATTGCACATGTTATGTTAATGAGGAGCTAACATGGCTGCCATAGAATGTTGTAGTGTCATGTAAATGCATCATAATGCAAAACCTGAATGTCCTAACCATAGAGATCCTATTCAATTACTGGAGTGGGTATGTCATAAACTATAAAAGTTCCATAATAAGGTGGAAATGGCAGCCATAATAGCCAGGGAGGAATCCAAAACCAGTCTAATTGGAATGAATGGCAGTAGAGGAATGCAGTAGGTGATGCAGTTCCTGCTTTTACCTATGCAGGAAAAAAAAGTAAGGCATGTTGTGTATCAGAAATCGTGTAATGGAATTATAGTCAACATAAATATAATTATTAAGTTTATAATTTACAGTTTATACAGGTTTTATACCAATTTTCAAAAATAAATGTCTCAGATTTAGTTTTATTGGAAAGCTGTGAGTGCTATTATATGATACAATATCAGTACTTGTTGCATTTCCAACTTGTCTATGTCCTATCATCAACTGATTTCAGCCAGTGAATGGCTGTGGATTGACTGCATTGTTTGAATGGAATGTTGACATATTGGCAGTTAATTTGAAATATTAATGCAATCATTCTTGTAAAACTGTCTGGCTAGCTATCTAATACACAAACAGTACAGATACAGTCATTGTTTTACACCATATCTTATCACAGCACTGGCAAACCATAGTCCCAGTTGGTATTCACATAATAATAAGGAATTCCCCTCGACCATTTCCACAAATTGGGGGTAACAAACATTCTTTCCTATTGACCCCCACTGTAAAAGTTCCTACTTTGGCGCAGATTTTCTTTGTTATACAGAAATAACAAAACATGCTGAAAAGCTGCTGTGTTGTTGAATTTACATGTAGCCAGGTCAAAAATCCCTACCTACGGTTCGCAATTCTTCCATGTAGGGAAATAGAGCCTGCGAGAAGAGCCCTGTGGCTTCAGGCTATTCGGTGCAGGAGAGTGGGAAATGTGGGGACACAGTGTGCGTCTGCGTCATGGGTGACTGTTCACTCAATTATCAAGTTTGCAGACGCCACTACAGTGGTAGGCTTGATTACCAACAATGACGAGACGGCCTACATCGAGGAGGTGAGGGCCCTCAGAGTGTGGTGTCAGGAAAATAACCTCACACTCAACGTCAACAAAACAAAGGAGATAATCGTGGACTTCAGGAAACAGCAGAGGGAGCACCCCCCTATCCACATCGAAGTGACAGTAGTGGAGAAGGTAGAACGTTTTAAGTTCATCGGCGTACACATCACTGACAAACTGAAATGGTCCACCCACACAGACAGTGTGGCGAAGAAGGCGCAACAGCGCCTCTTCAACCTCAGGAAGCTGAAGAAATTTGGCTTGTCACCAAAAACACTCACAAACTTTTACAGATGCACAATCGAGAGCATCCTGTCGGGCTGTATCACCGCCTGGTACGGCAACTGCTCCACCCACAACCGTAAGGCTCTCCAGAGGGTAGTGAGGTCTGCACAACGCATCACCGGGGGCAAACTACCTGCCCTCCAGGACACCTACACCACCCGATGTCACAGGAAGGCCAAAAAGATCATCAAGGACAACAACCACCCGAGCCACTGCCTGTTCACCCTGCTGTCATCCAGAAGGTGAGGTCAGTACAGGTGCATCAAAGCTGGGACAGAGAGACTGAAAAACAGCTTCTATCTCAAGGCCATCAGACTGTTAAACAGCCATCACTAACATTGAGTGGCTGCTGCCAACATACAGACTCAATCTCTAGACACTTTAATTAATAATTTAGAATTGGATGTAATAAATGTATCACTAGTCAGTTAAACAATGCCACTTTATATAATGTTTACATACCCTACATTACTCATCTCATATGTATATACTGTACTCTATACCATCTACTGCATCTTGCCTATGCCGTTCGGCCATCGCTCATCCATATATTTATATGTACATATTCTTAATCATTCCTTTACACTTGTGTGTATAAGGTAGTTGTTGTGAAATTATTAAATTACTTGTTAGATATTACTGCACGGTCGGAACTAGAAGCACAAGCATTTCGCTACACTCGCATTAACATCTGCTAACCATGTGTATGTGACCAATAAAATTTGATTTGACATATTTTGAAATTTCGTAACGGCTATAGAAAACATTTGCATATTTTTCTTACAATCAATCTTACAATCAAAGTTTCACATTCAACCTTTTAGTCTGAAGAACAAAATAAAACCACCGTAAGCATGTTTTATAATATTTCAAAACATTTATTTGAAAATCCAAAGTTCATCATCAATATAAACGACAACACTAACAATTGTGAATTTAGAAAACATGAACATTAAAAGGAACAAAGTGTGCATGTGTGTGATGCTTACTTATGCTGTTTTAATCCATGCATTTGTTACAAACCACAAGCATGTGACTATGCTATTTGCAGACCTGTGTGTTGCACTGAGAACACCTTTAGAGAAGGCTTATGAGCCTCCTTATGAAACTCATTTTACTCAATGAGTTAAAAAGGATAAATGAAAATGGTGATTAATGAACATTAAAAACAAGATATTTTATAAATATGTTATTAATTACTTTGATTTTATTGTTGTAGCAAAAAGAAAGGGCAGTTTGACGAGTGCAATGCAGTGAATTCCATAGGAAATACATACGGGTCATATTTGACCCATATATGAAAACTTGGGGTAGTGATACAAAAACAGTTTTTACTTAAAAAAATAAGAAATTAAAAAAACAAAATTAGGATGTTAGAACATTAAAGATACATTATTTAATGAATTCCTGCAATATTAGATAACATTTTTGGGGAGATTAATACAGCAAAAAAACATTAGCCCGGGTCATTTTGACCGGGCACATGCATCCTAGGGTTAAATGTAGTTTTGTAATTGACTAAAAATAAAATTGCATTTGAAAAAGGTCAAGTTTTTGCTGTGAACCAACATGGTAACCTACAGTTGAAGTCAGAAGTTTACATACACCTTAGCCAAATACATTTAAACTCAGTTTTCACAATTCCTGACATTTAATCCTAGTAAAAATTCCCTGTCTAAGGTCAGTTAGGATCACCACTTTATTTTAAGAATGTGAAATGTCAGAATAATAGTAGAGAGAATGATTTATTTCAGCTTTTATTTCTTTCATCACATTCCCAGTGGGTCAGAAGTTTACATACACTCAATTAGTATTTGGTAGCATTGCCTTTAAATTGTTTAACTTGGGTCAAACTTTTCAGGTAGCCTTCCACAAGCTTCCCACAATAAGTTGCCTGAATTTTGGCCCATTCCTCCTGACAGAGCTGGTGTAACTGAGTCAGGTTTGTAGCCCTCCTTGCTGGCACACGCTTTTCAGTTCTGCCTACAAATTTTCTATAGGATTGAGGTCAGGGCTTTGTGATGGCCACTCCAACACCTTGACTTTGTTGTCCTTAAGCCATTTTGCCACAACTTTGGAAGTATGCTTGGGGTCATTGTCCATTTGGAAGACTCATTTGCGACCAAGCTTTAACTTCCTGACTGATGTCTTGAGATGTTGCTTCAATATACCCACATAATTTTCCTCCCTCATGATGCCATCTATTTTGTGAAGTGCACCAGTCCCTCCTGCAGCAAAGCACCCCCACAACATGATGCTGCCACCCCCTTGCTTCACGGTTGGGATGGTGTTCTTCGGCTTGCAAGCTTCCCCATTTTTCCTCCAAACATAACGATGGTCATTATGGCCAAACAGTTCTATTTTTGTTTCAAGTACGATCTTTGTCCCTATGTGCAGTTGCAAACCGTAGTCTGGATTTTTTATGGCGGTTTTGGAGCAGTGGCTTCTTCCTTGCTGAGCGGCCTTTCAGTTTATGTTGCTATAGGACTCGTTTTACTGTGGATATAGATACTTTTGTACCTGTTTCCACCAGCACCTTCACAAGGTCCTTTTGTTCAAGGTCCTGTTGTTCTGGGATTGATTTGCACTTTTCGCACCAAAATTACGTTCATCTCTAGGAGACAGAACGCGTCTCCTTCCTGAGCGATATGATGGCCGCCTGGTCCCATGGTGTTTATACTTGCGTACTATTGTTTGTACAGATTAACGTGGTACCTTCAGGCATTTGGAAGTTGCTACCAGGGATTAACCAGACTTGTGGAGGTCTACAATTGTTTTTCTGAGGTCTTGGCTGATTTATTTAGATTTTCCCATGGTGTCAAGCAAAGAGGCACTGAGTTTGAAGGTAGGCCTTGAAATACATCAACAGATGCACCTCCAATTGACTCAAATGATGTCAATTAGCCTATCAGAAGCTTCTAAAGCCATGACATATTTTTCTGGAATTTTCCAAGCTGTTTAAAGGCACAGTCAACTTAGTGTATGTAAACGTCTGACCCACTGGAATTGTGATAGAGTGAATTATCAGTGAAAGAATCTGTCTGTAAACAATTGTTGGAGAATTTACTTGTGTCATGCAGAAAGTAGATGTCCTAACCGACTTGCCAAAACTATAGTTTGTTAACAAGAAATTTGTGGAGTGGTTTTATTGACTCCAACCTAAGTGCATGTAAACTTCCGACTTCAACTGTTGGTAACCACAGGTTGTTTTCCCCACAGGCGGGCAGGGTCGCGACATTCTATTTAATACCGACTGGGACTATGGTTGACCAACTCCTTGACCAACATGGCTGACCTTTGGACAATCATAAGATTCATGTCCATTCCAGCTTTCTAATTCCTAATTATATGGTCCCAACCCTCTAAATACATGGCTCTGCCCCAACCCATCTGGCACTCCAGGCAGACTCAATTAGACACAAAGTATTTTGAAAGAAAATCAATACTATTTGAACCCAGATCTGATTCATGGATGTCAACATGGTTGCAGAGTTTCAGAGGAGCAGTCTGTTTGTTAGAGCCCACTGTGCCAAATTACCCTAGCACTGAGCACCGCCATGACGTCCCTGTGTCACTGAGTCACACTGACGTCCCTGCAAACATACAACGACCTACTACTTACTGTATGTTGCAAAATGTTTTTTCCAGCAATTGTGGAATATTTCTGCAATCAGGAAGGAATAATCAGGAAATCCTCCAACCAACATTTCTGGAAAACCTGGGAATTTGGGTAAAGTTAATTAAATTGTGAAACCCTTTCACCATCACATGCACCATCATTTTACAAACACTGAGGCTGCACGGAGCGAATATAGACCATTCAAACACTGAGGCTGCACTGAGCAGATATAGACCATTCGAACACTGAGGCTGCACTGAGCAGATATAGACCAAACACTGAGGCTGCGCTGAGCAGATATAGACCATTCAAACACCGAGGCTGCACTGAGCAGATATAGACCATTCGAACACTGAGGCTGCACTGAGCAGATATAGACCATTCGAACACTGAGGCTGCACTGAGCAGATATAGACCATTCGAACACTGAGGCTGCACTGAGCAGATATAGACCAAACACTGAGGCTGCACTGAGCAGATATAGACCAAACACTGAGGCTGCACTGAGCAAATATAGACCAAACACTGAGGCTGCACTGAGCAGATATAGACCAAACACTGAGGCTGCACTGAGCAGATATAGCCCAACACTGAGGCTGCACTGAGCAGATATAGACCAAACACTGAGGCTGCACTGAGCAGATATAGACCAAACACTGAGGCTGCACTGAGCAGATATAGACCATTCAAACACTGAGGCTGCGCTGAGCAGATATAGACCATTCAAGAAACACGACTGGTGGACAATACAAAGGGCTGAATTCAATTTAACCTGGCCTGCATTACTTGATTTATTCCCCCAGATAATCACATGTAGATGTAGTGCATATGCACGGTGGAAGAAGTTTGTAAACAAAGACATTGACTGTGTAAATGTGCTATGGTGGGTTGCGTTGAATTCCAGCCAAAGTAGTCCAGAATGAGAAACCTACGCCTCTATGGATAGTGTGGTGGTAATCATGGCAGAAATTACAAGCACCCAGAGTCATACGTTAAATATAATGATCAGGAGATGATGCTGTAACAAGGTTCTCAAAGTGTCTATACTTCACTGACTTGTTTCTGGATATAACTTGTTGGATTCAACACAAACTGTAGAAAGTGTCTAGAGACCTCTCATCCCCGCTCGTTACCCTCTCTTCTGATGTCAAACACATTACTGTTGCCAAAACCTGATTTACCAGCTATTCACTACATTAACTTCAACATTTATATATTTGTAAAAAAGTATTTTACTTCATCTAGTTTCACATTTTCCCATGCCATCTGTTGAAATCACCAGGGTGAATTAAAAAAGTTGTAAATTAACAAGTTTCCACATGTTGAAGGTGAAAGTGGCACCATTTTTAATTATACTTGGACGGGTGCTAATTTTAAATACTTAATATAACAAATGGCAAATGGGCTCTTGCCAGTTCCCCTGGTAATTGGGACTTTGTGTTCTTAGTGTTTGCTACATTCATTAACGCTGCAATGAGCCCAGTTACAATATGTTCTTTATTTGTTTAAATTGATTCCCCTGAGTTTTGGGGGGAGGTGTGAACGCTGCTGCTGGTGGTGGTGATGACAAACCAACCTGGTGCCTGGAGCACTTCATTAGGGGCTTAGTCAGCTTAGCTCGTCCCCGACTGGCCAATGGCTATGGTACCAGCACCACAGATAGCCTTTTCTATGTACTGCACCAACACCACATCACATCAAATGCTATTTGAAATCTTTAAAATATACTGCTCAAAAAAATAAAGGGAACACTTAAACAACTCATCCTAGATCTGAATGAAAGAAATAATCTTATTAAATACTTTTTTCTTTACATAGTTGAATGTGCTGACAACAAAATCACACAAAAATAATCAATGGAAATCCAATTTATCAACCCATGGAGGTCTGGATTTGGAGTCACACTCAAAATGAAAGTGGAAAACCACACTACAGGCTGATCCAACTTTGATGTAATGTCCTTAAAACAAGTCAAAATGAGGCTCAGTAGTGTGTGTGGCCACCACGTGCCTGTATGACCTCCCTACAACGCCTGGGCATGCTCCTGATGAGGTGGCGGATGGTCTCCTGAGGGATCTCCTCCCAGACCTGGACTAAAGCATCCGCCAACTCCTGGACAGTCTGTGGTGCAACGTGGCGTTGGTGGATGGAGCGAGACATGATGTCCCAGATGTGCTCAATTGGATTCAGGTCTGGGGAACGGGCGGACCAGTCCATAGCATCAATGCCTTCCTCTTGCAGGAACTGCTGACACACTCCAGCCACATGAGGTCTAGCATTGTCTTGCATTAGGAGGAACCCAGGGCCAACCGCACCAGCATATGGTCTCACAAGGGGTCTGAGGATCTCATCTCGGTACCTAATGGCAGTCAGGCTACCTCTAGCGAGCACATGGAGGGCTGTGCGGCCCCCCAAAGAAATGCCACCCCACACCATGACTGACCCACCGCCAAACCGGTCATGCTAGAGGATGTTGCAGGCAGCAGAACGTTCTCCACTGTGTCTCCAGACTCTGTCACGTCTGTCACATGTGCTCAGTGTGAACCTGCTTTCATCTGTGAAGAGCACAGGGCGCCAGTGGCGAATTTGCCAATCTTGGTGTTCTCTGGCAAATGCCAAACGTCCTGCACAGTGTTGGGCTGTAAGCACAACCCCCACCTGTGGACGTCGGGCCCTCATACCACCCTCATGGAGTCTGTTTCTGACCGTTTGAGCAGACACATGCACATTTGTGGCCTGCTGGAGGTAATTTTGCAGGGCTCTGGCAGTGCTTCTCCTGCTCCTCCTTGTACAAAGGCGGAGGTAGCGGTCCTGCTGCTGGGTTGTTGCCCTCCTACGGCCTCCTCCACGTCTCTTGATGTACTGGCCTGTCTCCTGGTAGCACCTCCATGCTCTGGACACTACGCTGACAGACACAGCAAACCTTCTTGCCACAGCTCGCATTGATGTGCCATCCTGGATGAGCTGCACTACCTGAGCCACTTCACTAGAGTGAAAGCACCGCCAGCATTCAAAAGTGACCAAAACATCAGCCAGAAAGCATAAGAACTGAGAAGTGGTCTGTGGTCCCCACCTGCAGAACCACTCCTTTATTGGGGGTGTCTTGCTAATTGCCCATAATTTCCACCTGTTGTCTATTCCATTTGCACAACAGCATGTGAAATTTATTGTCAATCAGTGTTGCTTCCTAAGTGGACAGTTTGATTTCACAGAAGTGTGATTGACTTGGAGTTACATTGTGTTGTTTAAGTGTTCCCTTAATTTTTTTGAGCAGTGTACTTTGAGATTTTGCTCTAGCATGCCTGGAGTGCCAGATGGGTGGGGTTTGTACTTCCATTATACCAGACAAGGTCAATCCAAAGACATTGACTGTAAATCCAAAGACATTCTAGGGAGTTTTTCCTAGCCACCGTACTTCTACACTTGGGGTTTTAGGCTGAGTTTCTGTACAGCACTTTGTGACATCAGCTGATATAAGAAGGGCTTTATAAATAAATTTGATTAAATTTGATTGAATCCAGCATATACATGATTAGAAACAATCAAATAATATTTGAACCCAGGTCTGGACTCCAGAACAGAACCAACAGGATTGGATTCAACCAACACTCCCCAGTCTGATACTTTAACCTCATGCTCTCTGGGCAATGATATTACATGTTCTCTAATTACTAAAGGTGAGGACATGTGGATAGTCACATGTGAATATATCTAATAACAAACCTTTCCAAAGAGGGAAAAGGTCAAGAAAGAGGCAGTCTACATTTTTATTTCATGCTCACAGGCACAGACACACAACACACCATACACAAAGCATGCATGACACCTGGGATAATTGCCCTGGTCTTTGGTACAGAGTGTCCTTGTATCTGCTAATCATATCCCCACTTATGGTCTCCACCACTCGCATTCTCCAGTCTGTGCATTTCTTTCAAATAAATGTCAGCTTACCTATTCTTTCTCGTCCCTTTTAAAACAGTATTTTCTCCCATCACTCTTTACAATGGGAAATAATGGCTCAAAGGTAGGATTTTGAAATGAATGTCTTTACATTTGATAAACACATTACAGTGGGTCCATACTAGCGAACATAAGCAATAATTTAAATTTAAACAGGTTCTCTGGCACAAAATGCGAATCAGCCAATTCAAATCTGTGATTTACTTGCACGTGACATAATGCTAAATTGTAGCTGGTCCCATCAGATAACATGGCACACGTTAGCCCTATGCTAACCTCAACAAGTGGCACTAATTATATTCTGGCACGAATTCTTCATCAACCTATCAAAGATCTTAGACTTTATATCCACCAACCAATTGCATTTCTTAAAATAGGTCAACTCTGGCCACTAGAGGGATATTTTAAACCTACCACTTGTTCCGTTGGTCTGTAACAAAATGTTGTGTGCCGTTATTGCATTGATGCAGCCTTGACTAGGATACTAGCTACTACTAACATTAGTCGACATTTTCACGTTTTTGCATATATGACAAAATACAATGTTTTTGTTTCTGATTTATACACAACCATGTGCTTTTATGGAACAAAAATATAAATGAGGTACTTACATGTATGTTTATCGTACATCGTAAAAAAAATGAAGAGCCTTATGGATTTGTCAAATAGCAGTCATGTAGGCTATTATTGTCATAACTTTTAGGTGGCACACACTGCTAAAGTGGTTGACTCTGAATTGATAGTACACTTTAATGGGTGGGTTCGAGCCACCCTCGCATCAAGCTTTTTTGTTGAGTAAAAAACTGTTCACTGCCGGTCCTTGGTGCTTGATTCAAAACACGCGACGAAGTGGATTGTTATAATAATGCATAGCCTATAAAATCTTGTAGGCATGCATGTACACTATGTGTAGCCTACTTAAGCAATAAGGCCAGAGGAGATGTGGTATATGGCCAATATACCACGGCTAAGGGCTGTTCTTAGGCACCACGCAATGTGGACACAGCCCTTAGCCGTGGTATATTGGCCATATATCACGAACCCCTGAGGTGCCTTATTGCTATTATGAACTGGTTACCAATGTAATTAGAGCACTAAAACTAAATGTTTTGTCATACCCGTGGTATACGGTCTGATATAACATGGCCTTCAGCCAATCAGAATTCAGGGCTCAAACCACCCAGTTTATAAATAAGAATATACTAATGACAGCCAAGTGTCTTCCTAGACTAAGACTGTCGATTTCGGACTCGTGATTAACTTATTTTAAAAGAACTGCAGTACTGCCATCTGTAGAACGATATCGAGAGTGCAAACTACAGTCCTACTGTACACTTTGTAATACTCATCCTCCTCGAGTCAAATAAGCCATCTGTGACAAAGCAGATGATTATAAAAATGCATACAAAACGTTGTAGACCTACACGTCCATGTAATATAGCCTATGCACTAACACAATACACATAAATCTACATTTTAAGGTGGGGAAGGGAACTCATGTGAGATTCGAATGCCAGCCACAGATAATTACGTGGACTAGGCACTTAACACAGAGAGCCATCTGACCAGTCAGTAAAATACACACTATAGTTGCTTTGATGATCAGAACGTGCTGTTGGACTGAGGTACAGTATGTTAAAGACACTTCCATGAACAAGTGTTGGAACATGTCCAACCACGTCAATGATTTTAATTGGCTGATGCAGAACTCGTGCCAGGATATAATCAGTGACACCTGGTGAGGTTAGCATAGGGCTAACATGTGCCATGTTATCTGATGGGGCCAGCTACAATTTAGCGTTCTGTCAGGTGTAAGTAAATCGACACTTTTAATTGGCTGATAAGGATTTTGTGCCGGAGAACCTGTTTAAATAAAAATTATTGCTTATGTTTGCTAGTATGGACCCATTGTAATGTGTTTATCAAATGTAAAGCCATTAATTTCAAAATCCTACCTTTGAGCCATTATTTCCCATTGTAAAGGGTGATGGGAGGACAATAGATTTTGTGTGGGCGGACAGCAGGCTTTTCTGTAAAATCCTGTTTTTAAAAAGAACAAGAAAGAATAGGTAAGCTGAAATTCAAAATAAAATAAAGGCACAGATTCTTGAGTATGGGCCCTATGAGTCCCCTCTTTGTTTGTGAACATGTATGTGTATGTGAGGGGAAAGAACAAACACTATTGTAAATACAACCCATATTTATGTTGATTTATTTTCCCTTTTTTACTTTAACTATTTGCACATTGTTACAACACTGTATATAGACATAATATGACATTTGAAATGTCTTTATTCTTTGGAACTTTTGTAAGTGTAATGTTTACTGTACATTTTTGTTTATTTCACTTTTGTTTATTATCTATTTCACTTGCTTTGGCAATGTAAATATATTTTTCCCATGCCAATAAAGCCCCTTGAATTTAATTGAGTTGAAAGAGTGATATGGAGAGAGGCAGGGAGGAAGAGAAAGACACACAGAGAGGGAGAGAGAGGCGACGGAAGTGAGGGAGGGAGCAGCATTAACCGGTGTGTGTGTGTGTGTGTGTGTGTGTGTGTGTGTGTGTGTGTGTGTGTGTGTGTGTGTGTGTGTGTGTGTGTGTGTGTGTGTGTGTGTGTGTGTGTGTGTGTGTGTGTGTGTGTGTGTGTGTGTGTGTGTGTGTGTCTGATAGTACGTGACCCTGCGTGCTTAGTAGTTGTGTTTTGAGAGCTGTTAGTTATTTTTTGCCCAAAAACTTATTCCAACACATACAGTAAATATTAATGATACACTCGATAATGACTGTGTAAATATACACAAAAAGGAAGCATCTGTGGTCACCCAGCTGCGTAGACTAGAGATGTTTTTGTCGAGACTGATGCTTGTGACTCAAATGACGCTACGATATATACCCACACATTGTCAATGTGGCAACACTTTCTTGGTAAACAAGAAAACTCAGTTTAGTCAATAAATGATTCACTACATGACCAAAAGTATGTGGACACCTGCTCGTCGAACATCTCATTCCAAAATCATTGTAATTGATATGGAGTTGGTTCCGATTTGCTGCTATAACAGCCTCCACTCTTCTGGGAAGGCTTTCCACTAGATGATGGAACATTGCAACTGGGACGGGGTCAAGAAAGGTCCTTACCCAAACTGTTGCCACAAAGCTGGAAGCACAGAATTGTTTAGAATATCATTGTATGCTGTAGCATTAAGATTTCCCTTCACTGGAACTAAGGGGCTTAGCCCGAACCATGAAAAACCGCCCCAGAACATTATTCCTCCTCACCAAACTTTACAGTTGGCACTATGCATTCGGGCAGGTAGTGTTCTCCTGGCGTCCGCCAAACCCAGACTGCCAGATGGTGAAGCGTGATTCATCACTCCAGAAAACGCGTTTCCAATGCTCCAGAGTCCAATGACGGCAAGCTTTACACACTTGGCATTGCACATGGTGATCTTAGGCTTGTGTGCGGCTGCTCGGCCATGGAAACCCCTTACATGAAGCTCCTGACAAACAGAGGCAGTTTGGAACTCAGAAGTGAGTGTTGCAACCACGGACAGATTATTTTTCTGCGCTTCAGCACTCGTCGGTCCCGTTCTGTGAGCTTGTGTGGCCTACCACTTCGCGGCTGAGACGTTGTTGCTCCTAGACTTTTCCACTTCACAATAACATCCCTTACAGTTGCCCGGGGCAGCTCTAGCAGGGCAGAAATTTGACAACTGACTTGTTGGAAAGGTGGCATCCTATGGCGGTGCCACGTTGAAAGTCAATGAGCTCTTCTGTAAGGCCATTCTACTGCCAATGTCCATCTATGCAGTGTGCTTGATTTTATACACCTGTTAGAAACGGGTGTGGCTGAAATAGCTGAATCCACTAATTTGAACGGGTGTTGCTGTACTGCAGAAAGCTTTGGTAAAGACCTTCAGGACTACCCTGGTGTGGCTCCTTTAAAACACACAAATGCTCTTTAATGAGGCGCTTCTCTTCTCACTCTGTGGCGGGCCAAACGGCCCTTTGTTATTTACTGCAGCTATTTTCCTGATACACTCGCTCGCCCGGCCCTGGAGTGGTAAAATAGCAGTAATTGCTGGATTGTTTGCAGGTTGTTTAGCTTGTGCACCAAGCCAGATGAGAACCACTAATGAGCGCAGCTTCCAGCAGCAATTAGTGAAGCAGTCATGTACATCACAGATGATTTGCAATTAACCAGATACATATCATATGTGTGTGTGTGTGTTTCGGCTGTTTGAAGGGCGGTGGGCCAATGAACATTATATATAACCCTGTGCTGAACTAAGGGTAAGGTTTCTGTTATCTTAGGTCCAGTGCTTTTTAGATCACATGGACTGTCAGTACTTTCATCCATCTATGAATTTGAGAGCGGTTACATTTTCCCAAGCCACTTGCCTCGGGCAAGGCTGCCGTTTAGCTGAGACACAAACTCAGGATTGTGGCCTTAAGTGGATTGCTCAGTGCAGGATAAACAATACCTCATATGATATCAAAGTGATTGAGGCTCTATTATTCTCATGGTGGACATGACATATGCTATGAGTGAGAGACTGTCAGATCAGACAGCTTTCTCTCTCCACTACACACCTTCTTGATCTTATGCTGCTAAAATAGTCACTGTAGCAACCAGTGGCCCAACAAAACCCTTAGAAAATCACTGTCAGGATATTGCGGCAATTGTTACGATTACAGGTTGCCAAGGCAACAGAAGAAACCACAAGGGCAACATCCAATCAACAAAGGACAAGGAGACCCTGAATTGTGGTCCTGCTGCCAACCCATTCATTTGACTGGTTTACCACATTGAATATCCTCTCTGCTACATCTTGTATATTATTTCTACAAGCTTGAGTTCAATGTGTCTGGATCTGTTAGTCGATTGTTTCTTGACTGAAAATGCCAAACACAATACAATGCATTTAGTGAAGATCAGAAACATTTCGAGCTCTACATTCCTAAATGACCCCCCCCCCACCTTTTTAAAATGTATTTTTTACATTTACATTTACGTCATTTAGCAGACGCTCTTATCCAGAGCGACTTACATGATAAAAGCTCTATAGAGACCCTCTTCCTCCAGTGGACAGTTCAATTAGCAGGTTTGAAACTGTAGATGGATATAGTGTGTCTCATAGGGGTCTATTATCAAGTTTACTGACCCACCCACCCACCCACCACCACCACCACCACCACCCCTCTTGTGGCCACACCCAGGCAGCACACCATCCAATTACTGTTATCAGTAGCCCTGGGCAGAGTCTGCCTGCCTGTTGGGGCCTGGCCTCAGCTAACGAGAGGGGTGACAACAGGGTCATTATCCGCCTGTGACTATGTAGTCACAGAAAAGATCTGTTAGGGGACAGTAAAATCCCTAATGAACACAAGCCAGTGTGTTGGCAGTCCCTCCCCTGCTTCCTCCGACTCAATTAAAGTTGTTTGTGGGAGACACAAAATAATTAAAGGTGCACTTTGTTTTGTTTTTTTGGGTTGGGTGAGGGCTGCCCCTGGCACTGTTGCAATATGTTTTCTTCTGTTTGCTATTCAATTTCCCACTTAAGTATCAAAAAAAGGCTTCTAGCGTTCATTGCCCCCTATTATGAAATCTGGAGAGTTTGTTGTTATTCCTCATGTGAGAGAGAGGTGCAATTACGTGGAGAATTTACATTCTACACCAATCACATTTAATCACACACGTCTTTATGGTGGGGGAGAAACAAGGCATATGTTTATATCTATGTAGAAGTATGAGGGGATGGCAATATTATGTTTCACAACTGCCAGTGAGTAAACATTGATGAGTGTGTAGGCCCACGGAGAAGGCGAGGTTCATACACAAGATGTTATGTGTGGTGTTTTTAACAGAGCTGTCAGCTGTCATCAAACGGCAAGTTAGGTTATACACTGATTATACATTTGGGGCTTCTGTACATTTATCTTAATTAAGGTTGAGAGTGCTTCTATAATTTGTTTTCTTGTAGTATACTATTCACATATCTCAAAGTAACAGGAGAACTTGAAATATTGTTAATTTTGTGTTTCACTAGCCAATCTCTCAACCAACATTTGCACATGCAATAGCAATGAGTTATAATGACTTCTACAGTAAATTTGTGCAGATCTGTGTTCGTTTGCATGGCGGAAATGTCTCCCCAAATGTAATATTTTTCACATTTCCATAATCAGAAAAAGCTTCATGATCCACATATCCCCTTTGCAGCTATGCAATATACCAGGGTTAATGAAACAAAGAGTACAAATTACTAAAGTTTAAGACATTATCCCTTGTTTTATTCTTACCCCGCCAATATAACATGGCAATAACATGTTTATCTACTTAGTTGTGTGGATCAAACCTGTTGGCTCCATAATCATAAACAATGGCTGTTTTTGAGGATGCAGTTTTACCACTGATCTACGGAGGGCTGTATGGTATCAGCCATTGATGGAGGAGAAATTAATTGTTGTGGTTTAGCTCAAAGAAGGATTCCCAGTGCAGCAAATTAAGTCAGCCAACATTTCCAAACACATACGTGACTTGACTGGAGCATACGCACCATAGAGAAGCATCAGGCTTCTAGTCCCCACAGGTCACCAGCACACACTCTGTCTAGTGTGTAAATGCTTGATGTTCAGTATTAAAGTCTGCTATAAAAGTAGTGTTTAAGGGTATGTGATCTGGGATAGAGAGTGCACAGACATAGTGTTTCTTACTACTATGCTGCCCTTTGCTTCTTGTGTGCATTGATGACAACAAGTAAACAAACTTCACCCAAAACAACATAGCATCAAGTGCTATGACATTTTTACACCTACATACATGCATCCCATTGTGCTCTGAATATCACCCATGGTAAGAATAACAATGGCAGACAGTGATAACTTACAAACAGGAACTGTTTGCGCTGTTACCACCAATGTGTCATAACAGATAGTGTGTCTTCACCATAGGGATTTAAAGTAGAGCCAAATGTACCCTTATAAGGAACATACAACACTGTAGGGACAGTACAAGATAAACTCATTGCAATGTCAGCCTTGCAATAACAGGGTATGGCCAAAGGAGACAAACTCTGATAACCTCTGACTTTTTCCAATGTTGTCATCTTACAGTAATCAGAACCTTTATATGGCAGTTGGTGTATTGGGTATTGTAGTTGTAATATACTTTAGTTCTAGGTCCAGATCTTGGCTAGCTTCCTCTCCAGGGGTTATCGGCTGCATCACGGGACATGAGGCCCTCCAGCTGGTGAAGACGGCCCAGTACATCTCCTCAAAACGATGCCTGAGGAAGTCCTGCAGCATCATCAAGGACCGCACACACTCCAACCACGGACTGTTCACTCCTTTACCGACGGGCATCGGGTCTCGGACCAATAGGCTCAGAGACAGTTTCTATCCACAAAGCATCCGACTGCTGAACACTTGAACTGGACTGACCACCTGCTCTGATTCTCCACACCTTAGAACACATGCACCTACTCAAACACACACACATACTGTACATACACACATCCATCAACACATACATACACACACAAACACCATGTGTCTTTTATTTGTCCACAGGGTCTGATTGCACCGGGAATGCACACACACACACACACACACACACACACACACACACACACACACACACACACACACACACACACACACACACACACACACACACACACACACACACACACACACACACACACACACACGCTATACACACCTATGCATTCATTCAGGTTCCCTCTGGACAATGCAACTGTCACACCCTGATCTGTTTCACCTGTCTTTGTGATTGTCTCCACCCCCCTCCAGGTGTCGCCCATTTTCCCCATTATCCCCTTTGTATTTATACCTGTGTTCTCTGTTTGTCTGTCGTCAGTTTGTTTTCGTGAAACCTGCCAGCATTTTGTTCCCCTGCTCCTGCCTGTTTCTTGTTCCTATTTTCTAGTCCTTCCCGGTTTTGACCATTCTGCCTGCCCTGAGCCTGCCTGCCGTTTCTGTATCTTACCCCACCTTACTGGATTATTGACCCCTGCCTGCCCTGACCCTGAGACTGCCTGCCATTCTGGACCCTTTGCACCCTCTCTGGATTCTTTATCCCTGCCTGCCTTTGACCTGTCGTTTGCTTGCCCCTGTTGTAGGAATAAACTTGTGTTTCTTCAACACTGTCTGCATCTGGGTCATACCTGAAACATGATAGTAACAACAATAAGAAAATATGGAAAATGTGACCAACTAGCCCCTCCAGCTAATGAAATGTTGTCTTTTCAAATATTGCATGGCACAGATTTTGGAACAGGGCTACTAAAACATTGCACTCTACAAGCCCAGCTGGCCAGTGCCCAAAATCCTTAGTTTCCATCCCTGCATGTGTACACTCTAAAAGTAAAGGTTCCTGGACGGTCCTTTAGGGATTCTTCAAATTGAAACTGTGCGGGAACCCCTAATAAGTTCTTTGAAGAACCCTTTTAGGGTTAATTTATGAAGTGCCCCCCATTATTATTATTAATGTCATGCCCTGACCATAGAAAGCCTGTCTATTTCTCTATTTGGTTAGGTCAGGGTGTGATTTGGGTGGGCATTCTAGATTTTCTATTTCTTTGTTGGCCGGGTATGATTCCCAATTAGAGGCAGCTGTCTATCGTTGTCTCTGATTGGGGATCATACTTAGGCAGCCCTTTTCCCACCTGTGATTGTGGGATCTTGTTTTTGTGTAGCTGCCTGTGAGCAGCCCAGAATGTCACGTTTCTCTTCTGTTTTGTTTTTTTGGGGAATTTCATCTTCATTAAAAGATGTGAAATTCCATGCACGCTGCGCCTTGGTTTATTTACGTCAGGGAGTTTGTAGACAGTGAACGTGACAATTAATCAGCATAAAAATAACAACAATAACAAAAATATTTTAGTTGTCAGTGTTTATTATGACTTTAGTGGCAAAGCAGAATTGAAAAATCTAAATATGAGGTACACTACCAGCCCCAAGTCCAATAGCTACTGTATATCCTCTGGCGTGTTGTGATGTTGATGTCCTCTGTAGGCTTTCCATAGCCACAATGATTTTGCACTGCATGGTGATCTAATAGGTTTCCTGTTATAGTCATCAGAGGTGTAGGGAGGGTGAAGTCTGAATACAAAATTTTTATAATTATACAGAGATGATTAACAGAATGTGCACACAACAGTATTCATATCTTGGTTTTTGTGGCCAAATTATGTGAATGGAAAAACCTGCTTACTTTTGACAACAGTTTTCATACACACACCTTGTCCATAATGTTGAGGCCTCTGGGATCGTCAGAGAAAAGGCAAGGGAGGAGGAAGATTGCTGCTGTGACTGAGTCCTATAAGGTTTCAGAGAAACCATTATTTCAAATGAATTGTAGATGATACATGTGATCTGCATAACATGAAACAAACCAATACCAATTGTACATACCTTGTGCCTACTCGTCAGTATCAAATCAAATTTTATTTGTCACATACACATGGTTATCAGATGTTAATGCGAGTGTAGCGAAATGCTTGTGCTTCTAGTTCCGACCATGCAGTAATATCTAACAAGTAATCTAACCTAACAATTTCACAACAACTACCTTATACACACAAGTGTAAAGGAATTAATAAGAATATGAACATAAAAATATATGAATGAGTGATGGCCGAACCGCATAGGCAAGATGCAGTAGATGGTATAGAGTACAGTATATACATATGAGATGAGTAATGTAGGGTATGTAAACATTTTATAAAGTGGCATTGTTTAAAACCTGTTGGGGATGGTGGGCAGTATTTGCACGGCTGGATAAAAAACGTAACCGATTTAATCTGGTTACTACTCCTGCCAAGAAACTAGAATATGCATATAATTATTAGCTTTGGATAGAAAACACTCTAAAGTTTCTAAAACTGTTTGAATGGTGTCTGTGAGTATAACATAACTCATATGGCAGGCAAAAACCTGAGAAGATTCCAAATAGGAAGTACCCTCTCTGACCATTCCTTGGGCTTCTTGGCTCTGTTTATTGAACATTTAGGATCTTTTCTGTAACGTGACACTTCCTACGGCTCCCATAGGCTCTCAGAACCCGGGAAAAAGCTGAATGATGTAATTCCAGCCGCTGGCTGAAAAACTTTAGCGCGTTTGGATGGTGGTCGATCAGAGGGCCATCAGACTGAGGCTCGTGCATGAGGGGATCCCATGCTTTTACTTTCGCTCTCTTTGTACTAAAAAACGATTTCCTGGTCGGAATATTATCGCTTTTTTACGAGAAAAATGGCATTAAAATTGATTTTAAACAGCGGTTGACATGCTTCGAAGTACGGTAATGAAATATTTCGAATTTTTTTGTCACGAAATGCGTCGTGCTCGTCACCCTTATTTACCCTTTCGAATAGTGTCTTGAACGCACGAACAAAACACCGCTATTTGGATATAACAATGGATTATTTGGGACCAAACCAACATTTGTTATTGAAGTAGAAGTCCTGGGAGTGCATTCTGACAAAGAACAGCAAAGGTAATAACATTTTCCTTATAGTAAATCTGACTTTGGTGAGTGCTAAACTTGCTGGGTGTCTAAATAGCTAGCCCTGTGATGCCGGGCTATCTACTTAGAATATTGCAAAATGTGCTTTCACCGAAAAGCTATTTTAAAATCGGACATAGCGAGTGCATATAGGAGTTCTGTATCTATAATTCTTAAAATAATTGTTATGTTTTTTGTGAACGTTTATCGTGAGAAATTTAGTAAATTCACCGGAAGTGTTCGGTGGGAATGCTAGTTCTGAACGTCACCTGCTAATGTAAAAAGCTGGTTTTTGATATAAATATGAACTTGATTGAACAGACATGCATGTATTGTATAACATAATGTCCTAAGATTGTCATCTGATGAAGATCATCAAAGGTTAGTGCTGCATTTAGCTGTGGTTTGGGTTTATGTGACATTATATGCTAGCTTGAAAAATGGGTGTCTGATTATTTATGGCTGGGTACTCTGCTGACATAATCTAATGTTTTGCTTTCGTTGTAAAGCCTTTTTGAAATCGGTGTGGTTAGTGTGGTTAGATTAACGAGAGTCTTGTCTTTAAAATGGTGTAAAATAGTCATATGTTTGAGAAATTGAAGTAATAGCATTTCTAAGGTATTTGAATAACGCGCCACGGGATTCAACTGGCTGTTGAGTAGGTCAAGCGTTCCACCTAGCCCAGAGAGGTTAAAGTGGCTAGTGATACATTTATTACATCAATTTTTCATTCTTAAAGTTGCTAGAGATGAGTCAGTATGTTGGCAGCAGCCACTCAATGTTAGTAATGGCTGTTTAACAGTCTGATGGCCTTGAGATAGAAGCTGTTGTTCAGTCTCTCGGTCCCCGCTTTGATGCACCTGTACTGACCTCGCCTTCTGGATGATAGCGGGGTGAACAGGCAGTGGCTCGGGTGGTTGTTGTCCTTGATTATCTTTTCGGCCTTCCTGTGACATTGGGTGGTGTAGGTGTCCTGGAAGGCAGGTAGTTTGCCCCCGGTGATGCGTTGTGCAGACCTCACTACCCTCTGGAGAGCCTTACGGTTGTGGGCGGAGCAGTTGCCGTGCCAGGCGGTGATACAGCCCGACAGGATGCTCTCGATTGTGCATCTGTAAAAGTTTGTGAGTGTTTTGGTGACAAGCCAAATTTCTTCAGCCTCCTGAGGTTTAAGAGGCGCTGTTGCGCCTTCTTCACCACGCTTTCTGTGTGGGTGGACCATTTCAGTTTGTCTGTGATGTGTACGCCCAGGAACATAAAACTTTCAAATTTCTCCACTACTGTCCCATCGATGTGGATAGGGGGCTGCTCCCTCTGCTGTTTCCTGAAGTCCACGATCATCTCCTTTGTTTTCTTGACATTGAGTGTGAGGTTATTTTCCTGACACCACACTCCGAGGGCCCTCACCTCCTCCCTGTAGGCCGTCTCGTCGTTTTTGGTAATCAAGCCTACCACTGTAGGGTCGTCTGCAAACTTGATGATTGAGTTGGAGGCGTGCATGGCCACGGAGTCATGGGTGAACAGGGAGTACAGGAGAGGGCTGAGAACGCACCCTTGTGGGACCCCAGTGTTGAGGATCAGCGGGGTGGAGATGTTGTTACCTACCCTCACCACCTGGGGGCGGCCAGTTTGGAGGGTACTATGGTGTTGAATGCTGAGCTGTAGTCGATGAACAGCATGCGTCAGCTGGGGATGCCGTCTGGGCCGGCAGCCTTGCGAGGTTTGACACGTTTAAATGTTTTACTCACGTTGGCTGCGGTGAAGGAGAGCCCGCGGGTTTTGGTAGTGGGCCGTGTCAGTGGCCCTGTGTTGTCCTCAAAGCGAGCAAAGAAGTTGTTTAGTTTGTCTGGGAGCAAGACATCATGGTCCGCAACGGGGCTGGTTTTCCTTTCGTAGTCCGTGATTGACTGTAGACCCTGCCACATACGTCTTGGGTCTGAACAGCTGAATTGCGACTCTACTTTGTCTCTATACTGACGCTTAGCTTGTTTAATTGCCCTGCGGAGGGCATAGCTACACTGTTTCCGGTCACCTTGTCCTGATTAAAAGCAGTGGTTCGCGCTTTCAGTTTTGCGTGAATGCTGCCATCAATCCACGGTTTCTGGTTGGGGAATGTTTTAATAGACACTGTGGGTACAACATCACCGATGCACTTGCTAATAAACTCGCTCACCGAATCAGCGTATTCATCAATGTTATTGTCCGACGCTATGTGGAACATATCCCAGTCCACGTGATCGAAGCAATCTTGAAGCGTGGATTCCGATTGTTCGGACCAGCGTTGAACTGACCTGAGCACGGGCGCTTCCTGTTTTAGTTTCTGTCTATAGGCTGGGAGCAACAAAATGCAGTCGTGGTCAGATTGCAGTCGGCATTTGATTGTAAGGAATTCTAGGTCAGGTGAACAAAAGGACTTGAGGTCCTGTATGTTGTTATGATCCCACCACGCCCGCCCTTCTTCTTACCAGAGAGATCTTTGTTTCTGTCGGTGCGATGCGTGAAGAAGCCGGGTGGCTGTACCGACTCTGATGACGTATCCCGAGTGAGCCATGTTTCCATGAAACAAAGAACGTTACAATCTCTGATGTCTCTCTGGAAGGCAAACCTTGCTCGGATTTCGTCTACCTTGTTGTCAAGAGACTGGACATTGGCGAGTAATATGCTCGGGAGCGGTGCGCGATGTGCCCGTTTACGGAGCCTGACCAGAAGACCGTTCCATCTGCCCCTTCTGCGGCGCCATTGTTTTGGGTCGCCGGCTGGGATCCGATCCATTGTCCTGGGTGGTGGACCAAACATTCCTGGTCGTAATGTTGGTGAGTTGACGTTACTCTTATATCCAATAGTTCATCCATGTAATAAAACCTAATATTTCCTGGGGTAACAATGTAAGAAATAACACATAAAAAAACTAAATACTGCATAGTTTCCTAGGAACGCGAAGCGAGGCGGCCATCTCTGTCGGCGCCGGAAGTATACCTGCAGACACAGAGACACAAATAAGTGAGCAGTTCAGTCATCTGCACCGAATGCAGCAATAGCCTTTAACATATTCTTACATATTCTTACCTCTTTGTTGATTCATATCCATTGAATTGTGTCCATTTTTTTATAATTTAAAAAAAGGGAGAAAGTGTCAAATAACACAGCCATTTGCACAAATATAAAAACAATATACATTTGGATCATAAAGAGAGAAACCCTAGATCTTAACATTTTTCAGTTAAGTGTCTGCACCTGCTGTTGTCTCAAATTAAAATTCAAATATTTCAGTTGGGCAGTTAGGTTCCTGGAAGAACCCCCAAGAACTAAAGAGGTTCCTCGATTAACCCACCTCCTATGTGGTTCTTGGAAGAAACCTTTGGGGAATATTTTCAGTTCCAAGAACCCTAAGGCTCTTCAAGGAACTTTGAGGATCTTAGAAGAACCCTTGTTGAACCCCTAACCCCTGCAAGCACCATGCTCTACCAACTGAGCTACACAGGACTTCTCAGCAGCAGCAGCAGACTGACTACATGTCTTCTCTCCACCGATGTACAATGTAGAGATTATCTTGTACCTTATGATTAATGAGAGAGCCAAGTTAATTGCTAAGTGAGAGGACAGCAGTGCTACCACTAGAGAACACTGAAAAAGGGAGGCTCTTAACTGAAAACTGTCATACCTGACAACCATAACAACTCTTTCTCCTTTTCTGCATGCTTGCAAAACTCCTGCTTATTACATAAATTGTAATTAGAAGTCATCACGACATGGAACAGGGGGTCTTGACCTGTAATTTCTCATACACAGAGAGGCCTTATTATCCTCGGGGAGATGCTTTGACAAATGTTGCCAATTTACATTGCATTTGGTTCCTGTGTGACATGCAAAGATAATCTTTTGATTCCGATCTACTAGACAGATTTCAAACATTTTATTTTACGGATTTATCAGTGGAATAATGTTAGTTCCCGTTGTTGGGGAGAGAAATGATATGTAATTGCGGAGACTTTATGGAGTCAAACATGAAATGACATGGAGTCATTTCAAAGGTTAATCACCTGAAATAGAAATACCGGTATGTTGTTTACTTGGATCAAACTAAATACTATGTCGTTTAATGCCCATGTAATGTTCAAAACCAATGAGGGGAAAATCGAACTGAACTACACAAAATTATAGATAAATACCCAACTTTATTCACCAGACTAAAACAGAAAGAATAATTTAATGTGTTTGGGCTCCCGAGTGGCGCAGTGATCTAAGGCACTGCATCCCAGTGCTAGAGGCATCACTACAGACACCCTGGTTCTAATCCAGGCTGTATCACAACCGGAAGTGATTGGGAGTCCCATAGGGCGGTGCACAATTGGCCCGGGTTTGGCTGGTGTAGGCCGTCATTGTAAATAAGAATTTGTTCTTAACTGACTTGCCTGGTTAACTAAAAAAATATAGGGAGCTACAGTGGACTAAACTCCACTCCATGGTGACGGAAGTTTCTGATGAACTTCACCAACGGTGTGGAGCCGAGACCAGGCTTTGTGGAATGGAGTTGTCATCTTAAGAGCAACAGCCAGTGGCGACCCGTCATTCAGGACCTATTTTGAGCCCCACATTCTTAGCAAAAAAATAAAAAGAATGTTATTTTGGCCTTAATACGTGTCACATATCAGTTTGCAAACAATGTAATTTTTTTTTAATCATTGAGTTAATAAAGCCGCATACAAACATGGTCTCTTTTTTACTTTCTTGAGTAAGGCTGCTCCGAAATGCAGCTGTTTCAGCCTAGCTCAGTGCTTTCTGTGGTGGTGGGGCAGCCAGCGGAAAATATGGAGAGTAGGGGTAGGTAATGTTCTCTAGTTGCGCCATGATTAGCTCAGTGTTCTGTCACCCGTGGGGAGAGTACGTCACCGCCAAGGGTAGACCTCAAAGATTCAAGCCCCATGGGTGCTGCCATAGAGTTACATTAAAAGTGCCCATCCAAGAAGGACTCCCGGCCGCAAACCTGAACCTATAGGGGAGGGTCCGGGTGGGCATCTATTCTTGGCGGCGGCTCTGGTTCGGGGCGTAGCCCCCACTCCGCCCGCTGATCCCCCCGCTTCTGTGTCGCCGGAGGAACCAGACCGTGGATCATTGCTGGAGGCTCAGAACTGGAGACCGCCGCTGAAGACTCTGGGCTGCAGACCGCCGTTGAAGACTCTGGGCTGCAGACCGCCGCTGAAGACTCTGGGCTGCAGACCGCCGCTGAAGACTCTGGGCTGCAGACCGCCGCTGAAGACTCTGGGCTGCAGACCGTCGCTGGAGGCTCCGGATTGGGGGACGTCGCTGGAGGCTCCGGACTGGGGGATGTCGCTGCAGGCTCCAGCCTGGGGAACATTGCTGGAGGCTCCGGACCGGGGGACTTCGCTGTAGGCTCTGTGCCATGGATCATCACTACAGGTTCCGCACCATGGATCATCACTGGAGGCTTCTTGCCATGGATCATCACTGGAGGCTCCGGGCCATAGATCATCACTGGAGGCTTCGTGCCATGGATTATCACTGGAGGCTCCGGGCCATGGATTATCACTGGAGGCTTCGTGCCATGGATCATCCCTACAGGCTCCGGGCCATGGATCATCACTGGAGGCTTCGTGCCATGGATCATCCCTACAGGCTCCGGGCCATGGATCATCACTGGAGGCTTCGTGCCATGGATCATCACTGGAGACGTCGGACCATAGATCATCACTGGAGGCTTCTTTCGTGGAGCTGGAACAGGTCTCACCGGAGTGGGGAGACGCACTGGAGACCGGGTGCGCAGAGCTGGCACAGGGTATACTGGGCCGTGAAGGCGCACTGGAGGTCTGGAGCTTAGGGCTGACACAACCCGTCCTGGCTTGATGTTTAATTTAGCCCGGCAAGGGCGGAGCACTGGCACAGGACGAACTGGGCTGTGCAGGCGCACTGGCGACACAGTGTGCAGAACTGGCACAGGATATACTGGGCCGTGGAGGCGCACTGGAGGTCTGGAGCGTATGGCTGGCACAACCCGTCTTTGCTGGATGCTCAACCCAGCTCGACAACTGCAGTGCGCGGGCACAGATCGCACCGGCCTGTGAGTGCGCACTGGCGACACAGTGCGCATCACCGCATAACACGGTGCTTGCCCCGTCACTCACTCCCCACGGTAAGCACAGGGAGTTGGCTCAGGTCTCCACCCTGACTCTGCCAAACTCCCCGTGTGCCCCCCCCCTAAAACATTTTTGGGGATGCCTCTCGTGCTTCCCTTGATGTTGGTTCTCCCTGGTCCGGCTTGTCTTCCCAGTAAGCGCACGTTGCTTGGCTTTCTTGTGGTGGGATCTTCTGTCACGATCACTATCTTCGAACTCCCTGTCATAAATAAGCCAAGGCGCAGCGTGCCGGTAATTCCACATCCTTTATTTAGAAGTGAAACCGAACAAAACAATAAACAGGATAAACAGAAAGAAACGTGACGTTCTGGGGCTGCTCAAAGGCAGCAGCTCAAAGGCAGCTACACAACAACAAGATCCCACAACTCAAGGAGGGAAAAAGGGCTGCCTAAGTACGGTTCCCAATCAGAGACAACGATGGACAGCTGCCTCTGATTGGAAACCACACTCAGCCAAAACAAAGAAATAGAAAAACTAGATTGCCCACCCCACATCACACCCTGACCTAACCAAACTAGAGGAAAATAAACGTCTCTAAGGTCAGGGCGTGACAGTAATACTAAGTGTATGTTGTTTTTTAAGCTGTTAGTAGCCCATGTGCCTCACCCTAATAATTTGATCTATTTACCCCTCTTAATTTCACCTGCTTTTCTGACTTGGTGGTACACATGTAGCCTATAACCATTTTTAGAGAAATGTAATCATCGAATTTTGTTAGCTTTCATTGTCTGCTTATATGCACCCTTTATTTATCCTACGGTTCTGACTTTGTGTACTGTAAGAATGGCCCATGTTCTGAATTCTGTCGCTGTACATTTCAAAAGTGCTAAACAATAGTTATATTGACTACGTCCGTCCTAGCTCGCTCAGTAATGTCTTAAATGAAATTACGGATTGCCTCTTATCCGCTTGTCGTCCCCTTATGCCATAGTTTGTACATCTCAAATGTCATTTGAAACCACATTTGTTTAAACAAGTCAGCCATATCGGCTATGTTTTTTTAAAAGACAGTAGATGAGGCTGAATTAACTGTTTCGCTGCCAGACGAGAGTCCGCTGATAGCCAGGTGTAGCAGTGGTAAGATGTTGGGACTGCTGTTGGGACAGCTTTACAGTATGTAGGCCCTAACAATTTATGGGCACTGTTTGTCACCGTTATAGTGCAATTCATGTATTGTTTAGCATTGTGTTGTGTAGTGGCTTTGCTGGCATGCCCCCCACTTGTTTTTTGTTGTTGTTTTTTTTCCCACCAAGATTTACAGTTGAAGTCGGAAGTTTACATACACCTTAGCCAAATACATTTAAACTCAGTTTTCACAATTCCTGACATTTAATCTTAGTAAAAATTCCCTGTCTTAGGTCAGTTAGGATAACCACTTTATTTCAAGAATGTGAAATGTCAGACTAATAGTAGAGAGAGATTTATTTCAGCTTTTATTTCTTTCATCACATTCCCAGTGGGTCAGAAGTTTACATACACTCAATTAGTATTTGGTAGCATTGCCTTTAAATTGTTTAACTTGGGTCAAACTTTTCGGGTAGCCTTCCACAAGCTTCCCCCAATAATTTGGGTGAATTTTGGCCCATTCCTTCTGACAGAGCTGATGTAACTGAGTCAGGTTTGTAAGCCTCCTTGCTCGCACACGCTTTTTCAGTTCTGCCCACAAATGTTCTATAGGATTGAGGTCAGGGCTTTGTGACGACCACTCCAATACCTTGACTTTGTTGTCCTTAAGCAATTTTGCCACAACTTTGGAAGTATGCTTGGGGTCATTGTCCATTTGGAAGACCCATTTGTAACCAAGCTTTAACTTCCTGACTGATGTCTTGAGATGTTGCTTCAAGATATCCACATCATTTTCCTCCCTCGTGATGCCATTTATTTTGTGAAGTGCACCAGTCCCTCCTGCAGCAAAGCACCCCACAACATGATGCTGCCACCCCCGTGTTTCATGGTTGGGATGGTGTTCTTCGGCTAGCAAGCTTCACCCTTTTGCAAATCGTAGTCTGGATTTTTTATGGCGGTTTTGGAGCAGTGGCTTCTTCCTTGCTGAGCGGCCTTTCAGGTTATGTCAATATAGGACTTGTTTTACTGTGGATATAGATAATTTTGTACCTGTTTCCTCCAGCATCTTCACAAGGTCCTTTGCTGCTGTTCTGGGATTGATTTGCACTTTTCGCACCAAAGTACGTTCATCTCTAGGAGACAGAACGCGTCTCCTTCCTGAGCGATATGATGGCTGCGTGATCCCATGTTTATACTTGCGTACTATTGTTTGTACAGATGAATGTGGTACCTTCAGGTGTTTGGAAATTGCTCCCAAGGATGAACCAGACTCGTGGAGGTCTACTATTTTTTTTCTGAGGTCTTGGCTGATTTCTTTTGATTTTCCCATGATGTCAAGCAGAGGCATTGAGTTTGAAGGTAGGCCTTGAAATACATCCACAGGTACACCTCCAATTGACTCAAATTATGTCAATTAGCCTATCAGAAGCCTATTCTAAAGCCTTGACATAATTTTCTGGAATTTTCCAAGCTGTTTAAAGGCACAGTCAACTTAGTGTATGTAAACTTCTGACCCACTGGAATTGTGATACAGTGAATTATAAGTGAAATAATCTATCTGTAAACATCTATCTGTGAATAATTACTTGTCATGCACAAAGTAGATGTCCTGAATGACTTGCCAAAACTATAGTTTGTTAACAAGAAATTTGTGGAGTGGTTGAAAAACGAGTTTTAATGACTCCAACCTAAGTGTATGTAAACTTCCGACTTCAACTGTACATGCTAAAATCGCCACTGGCAACAGAATTGAGCAAAGAGTCGGTCGTTGTATTTGTTTAACGTTTTTTAGAAAAAGTTTGGATTTCAGCAAACAAAGAAAGGCACACAACTAAATGGGACAAACCACAGAAGGTTGGAAGCGGCACCTTAATTGGGGAGGACGGGCTCGTGGCTATTATAAACGTGATAAAATGGCGCCAACAGAGAGGGCTGCCTTGCTTCTAGTTCTTAGGATACTTTGCAGTATTTAGTTTTTTATGTATTATTTCTTACATCGTTAGCCCAGAAAATCTTAATTGTTATTACATAGAGCCGGGAGGAACTATTGGATATCAGAGCAGCGTCAACACACCAGCACATCCAGCTCTACGACCAGGAATAAGACTTTCCTGAAGCAGATCCTTTGTCCGAACCACCCAGGGCATTTGAAATGATTCCAAAGGCTGACCAAAAACACAGAAGAAGAGGGAAGAGGGAGTTGGAGCGGTCTTCTTGTCAGACTTCGGACGCGCGCACACCACCCACCGCTTCAGAGTAAATTACTTGCTAATGTCCAGTCCCTAGATAACAAAGTTGACAAAATCAGGGCAAGGGTTGCTTTCCAGAGAGACATCAGGGATTGTAACATACTCTGTTTCAAGGAAACAACATGGCTCTCTTGGGATATGCTGTCAGAGTCGGTACAGACACCTGGATTCTCAGTGCATCGCACCGACAGGAATAAACATCTCTCCGGGAAGAAGGGTGAGGGTGTATGTTTCATGATTAACGACTCATGGTGTAATTGTAGCAACATACAGGAATTCAAGTCCTTTTGTTCAGCTGACCTAGAATTCCTCACAGTCAAATGCCGACCGTATTGTCTCCCAAGAGAATTCTCCTCTGTTGTCACAGCCGTGTATATCCCCTTTCAAGCCGATACAACAATGGCCCTCAAGGAACTTCACTGGACTTTATGCAAACTGGAAACCATATATCCTGAGGCTGAATTTATTGTAGCTGGGGATTTTAACAAAGCAAATTTGAGAAAAAGGCTACATAAATTCTATCAGCATATCGACTGTAGCACTCGCACTGGAAAAACACTGGACCATTGTTACTCTAACTTCCGCGATGCATACAAGGCCCTCCCCCGCCCTATTTTTGGTAATTCTGACCACGACTCCATTATGCTCCTCCCTTCGGCAGAAACTCTATAGGCAGAAACTCAAACAGGAAGTACCCGTGCTATTCAACGCTGGTCTGACCAATCGGAATCCACGCTCCAAGACTGGAATATGTCCCGGGTAGCCTCAGAGAATAATATTGACGTATACGCTGGTTCGGTGAGTGAGTTTATTAGGAAGTGTATAGAGATGTTGTACCCACTGTGACTATTAAAACCTACCCTAACCAGAAAACGTGGATAGATGGCAGCATTCGCGCAAAACTGAAAGCGCATACCACCGCATTTAACCATGGCAAGGCGACTGGGAATTTGACAGAATACAAACAGAGTAGTCATTCTCTCCGCAAGGCAATCAAAAAGGCACAACGTCAGTATAGAGACAAAGTGGAGTTGCAATTCAACGGCTCAGACATGAGACATATGTGGCAGAGTCTACAGAAAATTACGGACTACAAAAGGAAACCAGCTACGTCAATTGCTGGGACCTCCCGAGTGGTAAAGCAGTCTAAGGCACTGCATCGCAGTGCTTGAGGCATCACTACAGACCTGGGTTCGATCCCAGGCTGTGTCACAGTTGGCAGTAACTGGGAGACCCATGAGGCCGCACACAATTGGCCCAGCGTCGTCCGGGTTAGGAGATGGTTTGCAGGCCGAGATTTCCTTGTCCCATCGTGCTCTACCGACTCCTGTGGCAGGCCAGGCGCATGCACGCTGACACGGTCAACAGGTGTACGGTCTTTCTTCCGACTCATTGGTGCGGCTGGCTTCCGGGTATTGTGTTAAGAAGCAATGCGGCTTGGATGGGTCGTGTTTCAGAGGATGCACGGCTTTCGACCTTCGCCTCTCCTCGACCTTCACCTCTACTATGCCTACTATGCCTACCCCCCTTGCCCTAGACCCACTTCAATTTGCTTACCGCCCCAAAAGGTCCACAGACGATGCAATCGCCATCACACTGCACATTGACCTATCCCATCTGGATAATAGGAATACCTATGTAAGAATGCTGTTCATTGACTAGCTTAGCATTCAACACCATAGTACCCTCCAAACTCATCATTAAGCTTGAGGCCATGGGTCTCGACCCCAACCTGTGCAACTGGGTCCTGGTCTTCCTGACGGGCCGCCCCCAGGTGGTGAAGGTAGGAAACAACATCTCCACTTCGCTGACCCTCAACACTGTGGCCCCACAAGGGTGCGTTCTCAGTGCCCTACTGTACTCCCTGATCACCAATGACTGCGTGGCCATGCACGCCTCCAACTCAATCATCAAGTTTGCAGACGACACAACAGTAGTAGGCTTGATTACCAACAACGACAAGACAGCCTACAGGGAGGAGGTGAGGGCTCTCAGAGTGTGGTGTCAGGAAAATAACCTCTCACTCAACGTCAACAAAACAAAGGAGATGATCGTGGACTTCAGGAAACAGCAGAGGGAGCATCCCCCTATCCACATCGACAGGACAGCAGTGGAGAAGGTGGAAAGTTCCTCTGCATACATATCACAGACAAACTGAAATGGTCCACCCATACAGACAGTGTGGTGAAGAAGGCGCAACAGCGCCTCTCCAACCTCAGGAGGCTGAAGAAATTTGGCTTGTCACCTAAAACACTCACAAACTTTTACAGATGCACAATTGAGAGCATCCTGTCGGGCTGTATCACCGCCTGGTACGGCAACTGCACCACCCACAACCGCAGGGCTCTCCAGAGGGTGGTGCGGTCTGCACAACGCATCACTGGGGGCAAACTACCTGCGGGGGCAAACACCTACAGCACCCGATGTCACAGGAAGGCCGAAAAGATCATCAAAGACAACAACCACCCGAGCCACTGCCTGTTTACCATCCAGAGGGTGAGGTCAGTACAGGTGCATCAATGCTGGGACCGAGAGACTGAAAAATAGCTTCTATCTCAAGGCCATCAGAAGGTTAAACATCCTGGGACCGAGAGACTGAAAAACAGCTTCTATCTCAATGCCATCAGAATGTTAAACAGCCATCACTATCACAGAGAGGCTGCTGCCTACATACAGACTTGAAATCATTAGCCACTAATAAATGGAACACTAGTCACTTTAATAATGCCACTTTAATAATGTTTACATATCTTGCATTGCTCATTTCATATGAATATACTGTATTCTATACTATCTATTGCACCTTACCCTATGCCGCTCTGACATTGCTCATCCATATACACTGCTCAAAAAAATAAAGGGAACACTTAAACAACACAATGTAACTCCAAGTCAATCACACTTCTGTGAAATCAAACTTCTGTGAAATCAACATGCTGTTGTGCAAATGGAATAGACAACAGGTGGAAATTATAGGCAATTAGCAAGACACCCCCAATAAAGGAGTGGTTCGGCAGGTGGTGACCACAGACCACTTCTCAGTTCTTATGCTTTCTGGCTGATGTTTTGGTCACTTTTGAATGCTGGCGGTGCTTTCACTCTAGTGGTAGCATGAGACGGAGTCTACAACCCACACAAGTGGCTCAGGTAGTGCAGCTCATCCAGGATGGCACATCAATGCGAGCTGTGGCAAGAAGGTTTGCTGTGTCTGTCAGCGTAGTGTCCAGAGCATGGAGGCGCTACCAGGAGACAGGCCAGTACATCAGGAGACGTGGAGGAGGCCGTAGGAGGGCAACAACCCAGCAGCAGGACCGCTACCTCTGCCTTTGTGCAAGGAGGAGCAGGAGGAGCACTGCCAGAGCCCTGCAAAATGACCTCCAGCAGGCCACAAATGTGCATGTGTCTGCTCAAACGGTCAGAAACAGACTCCATGAGGGTGGTATGAGGGCCCGACGTCCACAGGTGGGGGTTGTGCTTACAGCCCAACACCGTGCAGGACGTTTGGCATTTGCCAGAGAACACCAAGATTGGTAAATTCGCCAATGGCGCCCTGTGCTCTTCACAGATGAAAGCAGGTTCACACTGAGCACATGTGACAGACGTGACAGAGTCTGGAGACGCCGTGGAGAACGTTCTGCTGCCTGCAACATCCTCCAGCATGACCGGTTTGGCGGTGGGTCAGTCATGGTGTGGGGTGGCATTTCTTTGGGGGGCCGCACAGCCCTCCATGTGCTCGCCAGAGGTAGCCTGACTGCCATTAGGTACCGAGATGAGATCCTCAGACCCCTTGTGAGACCATATGCTGGTGCGGTTGGCCCTGGGTTCCTCCTAATGCAGGACAATGCTAGACCTCATGTGGCTGGAGTGTGTCAGCAGTTCCTGCAAGAGGAAGGCATTGATGCTATGGACTGGCCCGCCCGTTCCCCAGACCTGAATCCAATTGAGCACATCTGGGACATCATGTCTCGCTCCATCCACCAACGCCACGTTGCACCACAGACTGTCCAGGAGTTGGCGGATGCTTTAGTCAAGGTCTGGGAGGAGATCCCTCAGGAGACCATCCGCCACCTTATCAGGAGCATGCCCAGGTGTTGTAGGGAGGTCATACAGGCACGTGGAGGCCACACACACTACTGAGCCTCATTTAGACTTGTTTTAAGGACATTACATCAAAGTTGGATCAGCCTGTAGTGTGGTTTTCCACTTTAATTTTGAGTGATTCCAAATCCAGACCTCCATGGGTTGATAAATTGGATTTCCATTGATTATTTTTGTGTGATTTTGTTGTCAGCACATTCAACTATGTATAGAAAAAAGTATTTAATAAGATTATTTCATTTATTCAGATCTAGGATGTGTTATTTTAGTGTTCCCTTTATTTTTTTGAGCAGTATATTTATATTTATATCTTCTTATTCCATTCCTTTGCTTAGCTTTGTGTGTATTTGGTATTTTTTGTGGAATTGTTAGATATTACTTGTTAGATATTGCTGCACTGTCGGAACTAGAAGCACAAGCATTTCGCTACACTCGCAATAACATCTGCTAACCATGTGTATGTGACCAATAAAATGTAATTTGATTTGATGATTCGGTAATGGCTGGAGTGGAATGAGTAGAATGGTATCAAATACATCAAACACATGTTTTCCTCTTACTCTATTCCAGCCATTATTATGAGCTGTCATCCCCTCAGCAGCCTCCACTGGGACAAACATAGGTACAAGATGGACGTTTCATATTTTTTAAGTATTGACATTGGGCGAATCGATATAATCGGAGCTAGATTCCACCAAGCCTAGTTTTGGCTCCACGCCGTTGATGAAGTTTATCGGAAACTTCCTTCACCATAGTGTGAAGTTTAGTTCGCTAAGGTGACCTATGACCTAAAGTAACACACACATCTATAACTGGAAATAGATTAGACACTTCTATCTCTTGAAATGGGTTAAGTGCAAGGGCTGAAAAACATCTCTCTAGTCTCTTTTGATATATTTTTCAACAAGTGGATCCATAATTATGATCCAGATGTATTTGTAATCATGATGCTGCAGAAATTATTATCTCATCTTGCCATTTGATCAGGGTAGGTAGGAATTTTGTTTGGACCTTTGTATAGTGAATCACGTGTAGCTAGCTACCTGATGATAGAAATTATGATTGAAATATTCACTGTATGCATCATTTCTAGCTAACTGTTCCCTATTTTTTTTTGGTGAACAATTTGTATGAAACATAAATAAATACTGGGATTAAGACAGATGATAGTCTTGTCCTGTATGATTGTAGAGCATGACGTTGTGGTTTTGATTCCTGGGGCTGCCCAAAATGTACATACAGTAGAAATGTATGCCCGCGTGATTGTAAGTTGCTTCGGAGAAAAGTGTCTGCTAAATTATATATATTACAATAGGCTTCACAGACAACAAACTTTGCAGATGTACTGTATATACTGACAGAGATAATATAATATATCTCCATCAAAAAGAGGACAGTCTCACACTGTGTCAGCCTTCCATACAAACACACAGAAACACATCCTCTAAGAGGATTCATAATGGTGCTGTCCCTCTATTTTTTTCTGGGAGGCTTACAATAATCAGAGTAATTTGCTGCCACGGTCAGCAGGCCTAAAATGATGGAATCCAACCATCCATCCATCCACACATCCATCCATCTCGATGAGAGTCTAGCAGGGCTTTCATATGACATGTGTCACATACAGTGGGGCAAAAAAGTATTTAGTCAGCCACCAATTGTGCAAGTTCTCCCACTTAAAAAGATGAGAGAGGCCTGTAATTTTCATCATAGGTACACTTCAACTATGACAGACCAAAATGAAACTTTTGTTATTGACCAAATACTTATTTTCCACCATAATTTGCAAATAAATTCATTAAAAATCCAAAAATGTGATTTTCGGGATTTTTTTTTCTCATTTTGTCTGTCATAGTTGACGTGTACCTATGATGAAAATTACAGGCCTCTCTCATCTTTTTAAGTGGGAGAACTTGCACAGTTGGTGGCTGACTAAATACTTTTTTGCCCCACTGTATTGAAGTTGACATAATGGTGGAAACAGGACTTTGTAAGAGGACTTTGTCTTCTGTCAAAATGTAATACTGTAAGGTGGATACTTTAGTTAAATCTCCTTATGTAATATATCATGATGCATTATGCTAGCTATTAAATCACGTAATGCTACATATATTTGTATGCAGTTTGACCATGAAAATGGGTTGAGGTTCAAACTATGATTTTGGATACATTGTTCATAGAGATAGATCTCTATGGCAGTGTCACTCGGGGCACTGTAAATGTACTGCTGTGATGTCTCTATGCCTTTATCAGCTGCAAGCTGCTCGCAAAATACTCAAAGCTGATATGATGGAAAAGCATATCTGCTGGTGTAAATGTATTACATCTGAGCTGAAGCATTAATGTGTACAAGGTTGAAGCGTAGGAGGAGAAGCATCAGCTGTCCTCTCTCTCTCTCTCTCTCCTAGCAACCACTAGTCTTGAGCTCTCCCAGCTTGTTACCAACATGCCAGCACACATGCTGTTCTAGGAACACTGTTTAGCAAATCCACATTATTTCTTACTGTTCTAAGAATACTGTTTAGCAAATCCACATTATTTCTTACTGTTCTAAGAATACTGTTTAGCAAATCCACAGTCTTTCTTACTGTTCTAAGAATACTGTTTAGCAAATCGACAGTATTTCTTACTGTTCTAAAAATACTGTTTAGCAAATCCACAGTATGTCTGTCACGTGTGCTCCCTCTCCGGCCTCTAGGTCACCAGGCTGCTCGTTATGTCGCACACCTGTCACCATCGTTACGGGCATCAGCGCATCATGACACACACCTGGACTCCATCACCTCCTTGATTACCTGCCCTATATACAGTTGGAGTCATTGAAACTCGTGTTTCAACCCCTCCACAAATTTCTTGTTAACAAACTATAGTTTGGCAAGTTGGTTAGGACATGTACTTTGTGCATAACACCTGTGGATGTATTTCAAGGCCTACCTTCAAACTCAGTGCCTCTTTGCTTGACATCATGGGAAAATCAAAAGAAATCAGCCAAGACCTCAGAAAAAAATTTGTAGACCTCCACAAGTCTGGTTCATCCTTGGGAGCAATTTCCAAACACCTGAAGGTACCACATTCATCTGTACAAACAATAGTACGCAAGTATAAACACCATGGGACCACGGAGCCGTCATACCGCTCAGGAAGGAGACGCGTTCTGTCTCCTAGAGATGAATGTACTTTGGTGCGAAAAGTGCAAATCAATCCCAGAACAACATCAAAGAACCTTGTGAAGATGCTGGAGCAAACAGGTACAAAAGTATCTATATCCACAGTAAAACGAGTCCTATATCGACATAACCCGAAAGGCTGCTTAGCAAGGATGAAGCCACTGCTCCAAAACCGCCATAAAAAAGCCAGACTACGGTTTGCAACTGCACATCGGGACAAAGATCATACTTTTTGGAGAAATGTCCTCTGGTCTGATGAAACAAAAATAGAACTGTTTTGCCATAATGACCATCATTATGTTTGGAGGAAAAAGGGGGAGGCTTGCAAGCCGAAGAACACCATCCCAACTGTGAAGCACGGGGGTTGCAGCATCATGTTGTGGGGGTGCTTTGCTGCAGGAGGGACTGGTGCACTTCACAAAATAGATGGCATCACAAGGGAGGAAAATTATGTGGATATATTGAAGCAACATCTCAAGACATCAGTCAGGAAGTTAAAGCTAGGTCGCAAATGGGTCTTCCAAATGGACAGTGACCCCAACCATACTTCCAAAGTTGTGGCAAAATGGCTTAAGGACAACAAAGTCAAGGTATTGGAGTGGCCATCGCAAAGCCCTGACCTCAATCCTATAGAAAATTTGTGGGCAGAAATGAAAAAGCGTGTGCGAGCAAGGAGGCCTACAAACCAGACTCAGTTACACCAGCTCTGTCAGGAGGAATGGGCCAAAATTCAGGCAATGCTACCAAATACTAATTGAGCGTATGTAAACGTCTGACCCACTGGGAATGTGGTGAAAGAAATACAAACTGAAGTAAATTATTCTCTCTACTATTGTTCTGACATTTCAAATTCTTAAAATAAGGTGGTGATCCTAACTGACCTAAGACAGAGATTTTTTACTAGGATTAAATGTCAGGAATTGTGAAAAACTGAGTTTAAATGTATTTGGCTAAGCTGTATGTAAACTTTCGACTTCAACTGTATTATTTGACTGTTTTACTGCAATGCTGTTATGGACCACTAGGAAGTTATCCCTGGGAGCAGGTTTGAGATCAGTTCCCCCTCCAGAATCACTCATAAGGACCAGGTAATAATAACAATAATAATAATCATTTGGTGGGTGCCTATACCTGTCCTATTTCACACATGTACAAGTGTGTAATAATATGCATGTGTGAATTGGAAATGTTATTTTCAATTTTTTTTGCATATCCCAACTACAGGTGTTGAATAGCTCCTCTCATCACTTGTTTTGCCCCTGTACAATATATACTTTATTCAACTTTTAAAATTAGAATTAATTAGCCATAATTAGGCACGTTTTTTGTTGAATTTCTACATATGATTGTCCCATTGCCTTATCCATAAAATGTACTTCTAGATTTGGCTCTTGGCTGTAAGAGAATGGAAGTCTAGTCGGTGGTAATATTTCCATTGAGTCAGCATTTCGGATGTTTGAGAGGACAGCTCTTGTTCAGCCACATTGGTACCCAAACCTATAATTAAACTTTTAAAAAAGAGAGGGTGAGGGGTAGTCTCCCACCCATTTCGCTCCTCGTCACCGCTCAGCTCTTCTTTCCTCTCGCATCACCCTGTCTCACTGATGATGAGATCTATCATCAGTCAGGCAGGAGGCGGGCTCTGATCACATCCGAACATTCAAACATAACTGACATAGGCTATACTTCATCGTCTTTCACCTCTCAAATGATATAAGAGATTTTTCATAATCTCTCTGATTTCTATCATTCGTTTTATTATCCTTATCATCTCGTCATATTTTGCATTCATGACACGGTCGGAGATTTGACATTTTAGTTTGATATTCAAAACAGGCGGTTGTTTAGCGGTTAGACAAGTACGTAGATTTACTCATCTATGTCAAGTCGGTATTGTTTTGACTCCCGGGAGATTCATATGAGCGCTCCGCCAGTGATCCGACCGCCAAGTCCCCTGTCCCCGGGGTCCAATGGCATATCTTTCCAGATCCAGATCGGGCTGAGCCGCGAGCCTGTACTTTTGGACTCTGTCGACTTCAGCCTCGCTCAGGTCCGGGAGATGGCATGCTCCATCGTGGACCAGAAGGTAATATTCTATCACTTCTGCAGCGCCATTCTTATCATGGATTTAGTTGGAAACATGTAATGCACAGATATAGGCTAGGTATTAGTGATCTATTAACTTTTGCCTACATGTTTACATTCAGGTATACAGATTTCAGTCTATTATATGGCGTGACATAATCCATACCTCTGGGCACAGATTTAAATGCAACGTTTATTCCACGTTGGTTCAACATATATTTTATTGCAATTACGTAGAAACTAAGTTAATTCAACCAGTGAATGCCCAGTGGGATCTGACCCAGCCATACAGTAGGTCATGTTTGTCTAAACATGACATTTTTTGTGGTTCCTTTCTGATAGGATGCGATGGAACAACTCAGAAAAGTCCATGGTCATGCTTAGGCAAACAAACTATGAAGGAAATAAGTGGCTACAGTTTACACTTTTTTAGACCCCCCAGTTGAGCAAGAGTAGTGGCAGCAAGGGAAATAAATTGGTGACATGAAGTGGTTTCTGTTAGAATTACAGGGGGGTGGGCAGCATGGAAATATATACTTACAAAGAGGGTTTATCATTAAGAGAGAGGAAAAGTTCAACATAAGAAAGGAAACGTTAAACAAGCTAAGGACATTAAGAATCCAGATGTTTAATAAAGTTGTAATTGATCACTGATTAACAACATGGTAACTACAGGTGTAGAATCTTAAATTGAGCCTGTTTGCTTCAGCAGGAAACTAATCCTGCAGCAACAGGAAATGCCAATTATTATGTGGATTATAATTATTGGACATTTTTGTAAGAGGTTGATACATTTTTTGTAAGGGAAAATCAAGTCTGAAATGTCAAAGTGGAAATGACAAACTTCAGAAGCCTTTCAAAATCTCAAATACTCTACAAGTTTTACATTTCCTGCATTTCAGGAATGTTATCCTGTAACACAGTGATCAAATTAAGATCCCACATCTGTAAGTGTCTCTTAATAGCTGTATGTTCACACTTTATTAGAGACTATTTTACAGCTCTTTGCTGTACTGCTGGCATGCCAACACCACCCCAGTGCAGACTCTCAGTAGGCCTACACTACTGGCTCTGCTTGAGTCTAGTCTATAGTGTGCTCATTAATAATGACAGGCTCAGAGGGGGAGGATTTTAAGTTTTGACTGTGAAGGTTTATATTATAATGTTCTGTACTGTACTGTAGCCTATGGATGTGTCGCAAATGGCACCCTTTTCCCAATATAGTGTACTTCTTTTGACCTGGGCCCATAGGGAATAGGGTGCCATTTGGGATGCGAACTATGTGTGTTGTGAGCATGGTGAGGAGTTATAGTACATTCCATGCACAGAGATCATTGACATTGTAGAACAGTTTTGAATAACAAGATAATTATCTACCATTCGAGCATGTGGTGATCACCTCCTTCCTCCATAATCATCAGGCCTGTTGTAGCCTACATGGTGTATGTATGACCATCTATTACTCCAAGATCTGAGGTCGTATAAACCCCTTTCATATCTAGAAGAAAAACACCTAGTCTTTATCATAGCATCTTCTTTATAGGCTGCCGTATTTTGTTTATATCTGAAAAGGGTATGGGCTAAAAAACACAGTTTGTTAAAACCCACCTGAAAACTATCTCTCAAAGACAATTTTATGTAGGCCTACATATGTTGTAACTTGATAGTTTCATTTGGTGATGACGTCTTTACACACTGGGCACAGACGTCAATTCAACGTCTATTCTACCTTGGTTCAACGTCATTTAATTGAAATGACGTGGCAGCAACGTTGATTCATCTATTGTGTGCCCAGTGGGTATAGTCTCCCTTCATTAGTTTATTTCCATTCCAACATGATAACGTTTCCACAGGCCCAAGTTATTGTAATTGATCATATGAGAAGTTATCTGTAACATATATAAAGTTCCTGGGTTGCACCTCTGTCATCCTCTGAAGCATGGGTATTAAAATGTAGGCTTTTGTTGTTGTCTAAGGGTTACAGTGGTAATACTGACATGACACTAGAAAGCAGAAACACCTTCTGTCCCAGGGTTATTCGTGTGTGTGGGCAAATGACACTAAATTCTTAATGAAGTAAGGCACAAAATATATATGAACTACAGGAGGTTGTACCTCAACACCTTGTTGTAGACACATTGTATCACAGAGAGAGGTTCCCTCTCGTGTATAGATGCTCAGAAACACTTAACACTAATTTAAATACCGTAATTTCCGGACTATTAAGCGCACCTGAATATAAGCCGCACCCACTGAATGTAAAAAATATATATTATTTTGAACATAAATAAGCCGCACATGTCTATAAGCCGCAGGTGCCTACCGGTACATTGAAACATGTAACGATCGTCGTGCATGAAGGAAGAAGTGGACCAAGGCGCAGCTGGGAGCGAACACATGTTTATTCTTTTACACCGAAATAAACACGTACACAAAATCAAGAAAATACCGATACGTTAGCTGCTCAAAATCAAAGAGACAACAACCCACAAACATCGTGGGGGGAAAAGGAACTTAAATATGATTCCCCAATCAGAGGCAACTAGCGACAGCTGTCTCTGATTGGGAATCGACAGAACCCAACATAGAAATACGCACCAAAGCAAGGCTATACCAAAACATAGAAAATAAACTATAGAAATGCCACACCCTGACCAAAATAGAAGAGTTCACCTGGTCAGGGCGTGACAAAACAAATGAACTTTACACAGGCTTTAACGAAACACGGCTTGTAACAAAAATAAATAGGCATTTACGAAACACGGCTTGTAACAAAAATAAATAGGCTTTAACGAAACACGGCTTGTAACAAAAAAATAATAATTAGCAGTAAGCTTTAGTTGTCTTTTTGCACTGAGTCAATTCCTCACGCTGCTGTTTCCAACATCTTATCATCGACTCATTAAGACCAAGCTCCCGTGCAGCAGCTCTATTTCCTTTTCCAACAGCCAGATCAATCGCCTTCAACTTGAAAGCTGCATCATATGTATTTCTCCGTGTCTTTTCCATGATGAGGGTGACAAAATGACTACCGTAATCAGAATGATGGGAAGTTTGAGAGTGCTCGATTTAATCTAAACAGCAAACAAAAAAGTTGTTTGACCTTAACCCGTTCGGCAATTTCATTGGTCTAATGAAAGCTTCATGCCGCCCAAAAACTGAGCACGTCACAGAATGTTTTTTTTTTAGAAAAAAAAATGAAAGCGGGAAAAATCCATATATTAGCCGCGTCATTGTTTAAGCCGCGAGGTTCAAAGCCTGGGAAAAAAGTTGCGGCTTATAGTTCGGAATTTACGGTAGTACGAAGTGAGGTGAGATCTTAAATATGTGTGTGTGTGTGTGTGTGTCTGTGTGTGTGTGTGTGTGTGTGGTGTATAAAGGGACAAAGCTAACAGTATGCAACAGGGCCTAGACAGTGTGGATTATGAGAAAGTACATTTGATTTCACATTAGCATGTCTTGGGATGGATCAAGTTGACTTTATAGAAGTTAAGATTTGGCCCTAAATGCCTAGAATTAGTAATCTAATTGCAACTTTACTAAAAGCTAGTTTGGCACGATGATTGGTCTTTCCAGGATAAATGATCTCCTTGGGAATGGTTGCATCGAATGTTTGACAGCTTCAAGGTCCAATCAAAGTTTACAGCACTACTCTGGCAGCTCTCTGGGTCTTCTTTGCCAACTTAAAGAAGTCTGGTGTGCCGATTAGAATGTCTATTTATAGACCAAAGTATAGAGATAATCTTACTGTGGCAAAGAGAGAGTTAGATCATTTAAGGGCAATGATAACATTGATAGTCATGTCCAAAGAGAAGTTCCTTGAAAGGGTCTTGTTATAGCTTAGATGGACATGTCAATAACCTTCAATGACTGTCTGACTGTCTGATACTGATACTGAGTCACACACTGAGTGCAGTTACATGCACAGAATATTATGATTATTGTGTAGAGTCAGATTCATTTAATAGTTAATTAAAACGATTGCATGCTTTGCAAGAAGAACGATTTCCCTAATAATCCTGTTTACATGGACACATTGGAAAACAGGCTACCTGATGATACTGCCAATCAAAATAAACATTCTACCACAGTGATCATGTTATTTTTGTGAAGCATATTTGATTCTGAGTTCAGACATATAAAGTTTATATTTGATTCTGAGTTCAGACATATAAAGTTTATATTTGATTCTGAGTTCAGACATAAAGAGGGAGGCTCACTTGGCTGGTGCTAGCACATGTGCAGATCAAATACACCGCTGGAATGATGATTAAGGTGTTTACATGTCTTAATAATTGAAAAGATTGCTCAGAAAATTAGATGTTTTAATCGGCGTATGCTTACTTCGATTTTGACCTTATGCCAATTAAGATAAGCAGAGTAAGGTGTTTATAAGACTATTGTATAATCTGCCTACTGCCATAATGAGTTTAATTTTGAATTATTAGTGTGCATGTAAACATTCTCACTGTAAAGCTCTGCCTTTCAATTATGTTGTGTGTTTTTTTTGGAGGAATGGAACTGTACATGTGGAATGAAGATTTACAGTAGTAATCTGTAGTTAAACAAACAGAGATACAGATGTAGAATCTTAATTTGAGCCAGTTTCTTACAGCAGGAAAATAATCCCGCAGCAAAAGGAAATGTTCATTATTATTATAATTAATGGACATTTTTGTAGGGGTGATATATTTTTCCTAAGGGAAAATCAAGTCTGAAATTTCAAAGTGGAAATTACAAACTTCAGAAGCCTTTTTAACCAGGAAGGTTATCCTGCAACAGGTTGATCAAATTAAGATCTAGTATAGTATGCAGATGTAGGTGCCCATGATGAATATCGGATTGTCGTGTCATCCTCCACCTAACATGCAAGTCCTGATCCAAATAAGATCTTGCAACCATGAACCAGCATAACCATAACTATTGACATTACATGTATGAGTGTTGAACAGTCCTTTAATAAATTCACCTGCTGTTGGACAGAGAAACGAGGACGGGCAGTCACCTCCTGACCTCTTCATTACTTCTTCAACCAGGGTCCTGGTTCCCATCAAAAGGCTGTCTAATAGACCTAATAGACTGTTAACAGGCCATCCCATTGGATGTCCTTATTAATCAGTTGGCACCATGTTAGTTCCTGACAGGAAGTGCTAACTTCCTTGTTCAGTCTGTGTCAGTCCATAAGTAGAGCTGTGATGGGAGCAGTGATGACCACATAGACTAAGCATCCATCCCACAAGTCTGTCAACCAACCTCAACCTTCCATCACAATTCTTCTACTTCTTCTTCACACCAAGCTTTCTTTATTTCTTCACCCACTATAATAACCACTCATATTCAACACTGGGATGCTTTCATAAATTCATAATGCCGTAAATATGGTTTCAGAAACAGAAGTAATGTATGTTATGTATTTGGAGATAAAGATGGTGATTTTTATATCATGATGATAGCCAGTTCTATTTCCCTTTTTCACTACGACTGTATGATACACATCTGGTAGTTTTGAACTTTCATCCCTGGTATTATACAAATGAGAAACATTAAACAAACATTATCAAGTTATAGTTTACTGTACGTGTCCCCAAGATGAAATTAATTAGCAAAATTATTACATTCTGTGGTCAGCTCCCCAAGGTTTGTCTCCTAGTTAGAGAATGGTCCCCCAGTTGCTTGGCAACTGATTTTGATTGCCTGTGAAGTATCCATATGAGTGCCATTATCCTGATGAGAGCCATGTGCAGTAGGGTCACGTACTAGCAGACACATGCACACGCACACGCACACACGCACGCACGCACACACACACACACACACACACACACACACACACACACACACACACACACACACACACACACACACACACCTTGGGAAGAACAGAACCGAAGATGAAGGTTGTGCGATGTGCATAGGCCATTGTGGAGCAGCTGTTTTGGAAAGCATTCTAAGCACCATGCATCTTCATTAGCATAAAAGAGATGCTGTAGAGGGTCACCATTCCCTTTGAGGATCATGGCCCTTTTCTGCCCCAGCACTCTCACGAGTGCTCTCCCCTTAGAGTCGGCACCATAAAAGCCTTCTTTGGTCTCATCTGCTAATTAACTAGGATGTACAGTAAAAATCTGTAGTGTCGACTTTGTGTTATCTAGTGTGTTCTTACAGACTAATATTCATCCGCTCTGGTTGCACCCTTTAAAGCTGCAGTCCATAACTTAAACAACAACAAAACACTTGTAAACAACTGAGGGATGGGGCTGGAGGAATGGAACTGTACTAAAATTACATAGATGCTGCTATGGATGCAAGGACTGACCATCCATGAGATGCAATAACGTGTGTGTTTACACTTGCAAACAATGGAGTAAAATTATATTATCTTTTGGGTTCTGATGGGGTGTCATGACATATGAATAAGATTAATAGCTATATAACATACATTTAAAAGTAAAAATAAATAATTTATACCAATTCTGGATTGCCCCTTTAAAATATATATGCTAGTGATGCTAGAGACCCCCTCATTAACGAGCATTGTACTGATCCTCACCACTGAGAACAGGTAGAGAAAGCCAACAAAATGATATACCTCTGCCTGACTGATAATTACTTTAGTAATTAAGTAAACACTGCACTCTCAATAATAGAAATTACAAAAAATAAGCTGTGGTTTCTGTCAGTGTTGGGAAAAATAAAAATCGATACTACGACCTCATAGCACTCACATCTGTAGCCATGAAGTGCTTTGAAAGGTTGGTCATGGCTCACATTAACACCACCATCCCGGAAACACTAGACCCACTCCAATTCGCATACCACCCCAACAGATCCACAGATGACGCAATCTCAATTGCACTCCACACTACCCTTTACCACCTGGACAAAAGGAACGCCTATGTGAGAATGCTGTTCATTGACTACAGCTCAGCGTTTAACACCATAGTGCCCACAAAGCTCATCACTAAGCTAAGGACTCTGGGACTAAACACCTCCCTCTGCAACTGGATCCTGGACTTCCTGATGGTCCACCCCCAGGTGGTAAGGGTAGGCAACAACACATCTGCCATGCTGATCCTAAACAAACCCTCAGGGGTGTGTGCTTAGTCCCCTCCTCTACTCCCTGTTCACCCACGACTGCATCGCCAATCACGACTCCAACACCATCATTAAGTTTGCTGACGACACAACGGTGATCACCGACCATGATGAGACAGCCTATAGGGAGGAGGTCAGAGACCTGGCAGTGTGGTGCCAGGACAACAACCTCTTCCTCAATGTGAGCAAGACAAAGGAGCTGATCGTGGACTACCGGAGAAGGAGGGCTGACATGTCCCCATTCACATCGATGGGGATGTAGGAGAGCGGTTCGAGAGCTTCAAGTTCCTTGGTGTCCACATCACCAACAAATTATCATGGTCCAAACACACCAATACAGTTGTGAAGAGGGCACGACAACGCCTATTATCCCCGAAGAGACTGAAAAGATTTGCATGGGTCTCCAGATCCTCCAAAATTTCTACAGCTGCACCATCGAGAGCATCCTGACCGGTTGCATCACCGCCTGGTATGGCAACTGTTCGGCCTCCGACCGTAAGGTGCTACAGAGGGTAGTGGCCCAGTACATCACTGGGGCCAAGCTTCCTGACATCCAGGACCTCTATACCAGGCGGTGTCAGAGGAAGGCCCAAACATTTTTCAAAGACTCCAGCCACCCAAGTTATAGACTATTCTTTCTGCTACCACATGGCAAGCGGTACCGGAGCACCAAGTCTAGGTCCAAAAGGCTCCTTAACAGCTTCTACCCTGAAGCCATAAGATGGCTGTACCCCCCTCTGAGCCTGCCATTATTAATGAGTACACTATAGACTAGACTCTAGCAGAGCCAGTACAGTGGAGACCTACTAAGAGAATGCACTGGGGTGGTTTGGCATGCCAGCAGCGCAGCAGAGCTGTAAAATAGTCTCTAATAAAGTGTGAACATACAGCTTTTAAGGTCAGATACTTACAGATGTAGGATCTTAATTTGATCACCGTGGTGCAGTAGAACATTCCTGAAATGCAGAAATGTACAACTTTTTGGAGGTTTTAAAAGGCTTCTGAAGTTTGTAATTTCCACTTTGAAATTTCAGATGTGATTTTCCCTTTCGAAAAATGTGTTAACCTCTACAAAAATATCCATGAATTATCCACATAATAATTCACATTTTCTGTTGCTGCAGGCTTATTTTCCTGCTGTAGCAAACTGGATTAACGAATATTTTTAAAGCTGTACTTCTTGTTGACGTAATTCATGCTAATGTTGGGTTTTTGAGCTAATGCTCAATTGACTCCCATTCACTCCTTGCGGAGTGCACTCCTTGTCCCAGAATCAACCAGCATGCAACGCGCGGCCCGTTGATGACGTGTGGCCAACATACACAATGGCTGTTAATACGATTCCAATGGAGTTTCCCATCTCCTAAAAAGTATCTCTGTTATGGTGACAATGAGAAACCGTCTTAAAAGAGAACTATGATTAAATATGGTGTCAAATTATTAACCAAGAACGTATTCTCTTTGTCGACTATAGTTGTGTCTGGGAGAAAGAGAGTAAGAGATTAGTAGAGGGTACAGTACATTAGAATAGTCCATGTCAGATTCAGGTGTTACATATCTCAAGTGTTTGTTAATTAGTACAGCGCATACAGCATAAGATCAGTTTCATATGTATACAGCATACATACAATATACATACAGTGTACATACAGTATACATACTGTGTATATACAGTATGCGTACTTATTTAACTAAGTGAGTGAGCACTCCAGACCCTTGGTTATTCACTGTAAAATGAAAAGTACAGTATAATAACAAGTAGGAATTTCATTTACAGTGAGACACGTTAATTGATTTTGTTCCGGTAATTAGTCTTTATAATAAACAATGATTTTAGTTTTCTCTACTGGTTATTGACGCCCACCCATCATACCCCATGGTACCAGTTATTTCTCAGGTCTTTAGTAGCTATCTCTCTAGCTTTCATATCAGACATTCTCTCTTAATGCATGCGTTCAATACTAGGGTTATAAAATATTAACTTTGCCCAAATTAATACCGGTAAAAGGGTTCCAGATTTCCTGTTTATTCCCTTCTGATTCCGGGAATTTTCCAACCAATATTTCTAAAAAACCTAGGAATTTGGAGAGAGTTACAGGAATTTTGCAACTCTATTCAAATACACTAGTATCCTGGAAGAGTTACATAAACCACATTAAAAAAATAAAGAAACTGTGGCAGGGTTAGTCTAGACTAGAGAGTTTGCCTTCGAATTGCAGTTGTATGTGTTGTGAGCATTTATGTGTACTGTACCGCGTATCACTCTGAGGACTAAAATAATAGCAATAGCTGCAGCAACAGCTCTTCTATGGCCGCCAGTCATGGGGTGTGGTGTGGTGTGTGTGTGTGTGTGTGTGTGTGTGTGTGTGTGTGTGTGTGTGTGTGTGTGTGTGTGTGTGTGTGTGTGTGTGTGTGTGTGTGTGTGTGTGTGTGTGTGTGTGTGTGTGTGTGTGTGTGTGTGTGTGTACAGAGGGAGGCAGAGAAACAAAAGCCCAGAAGTGTAACAGTATTGACCAGTGGTTGTCACACCACAGCCAGCAGAACTCACAGTGAGAAACATGAGAAACCTCTGCTCATACCACACAGGGATAATAACCTGGCTGGACATGTTTACATTTTAGTAGACACTCTTATCCAGAGGGACTTACAGTAGTGAGTGCATACATTGTCATACTTTCCACCCCCATACTGGTCTCCCATGAGAATCAAACCCACAACCCCAGCATTGCAAGTGCCATGCTCTACCAACTGAGCCACACGGGACCAGGACAGAAATGAACAATGGTGGTTTTAACAAGAACACATTTATTGCATATGTTTTGGTTGAGTCTTTTCTCCTTTCTATTCAATGAGTATCAGTGAATGAATGTGAGAGAATATGAACATGTGAGGAACCTGGATGAAGTACAGTTTGAGATTCACTGATATTGCGTGAGTTACAGTACTTAACCTCAAATGCCTTTCATGTGTTTGTATATTGGAGCAAGCCTATGACTGTGAGGGTCAGATATGGGCCTAGAACAGAGGAGGTGTGGACATGGGCTGCATGGAGGTTGTCAGCTAATTCATTTTGTAACATTTGTTTTGAGTGTTCATGCCAAGTGGTGGCTAGGGGTTTGCTGTGACAACATGTGATGATGGCTGCACTGTAGAAGGGATGTAAGGATCAGCATGGTTTAGCTTTCAGTTTGTTCAAATATACATTTCAGCACACACAATTTGGTGTTAAAAGCATGAATAATCCAGATTAATAAAAGCAGAACTTGTGTATCTTCTTCTTCTCCTCCTCCTCCTTGTTCTTCTCAGCAGCTCCATAACAAAGTTTATTATGTATTTACTCATAGAGCATCATTTTTTTAAATCAAGATGAAGCTTGGATTTCCTCTACAAACTATTATTTTAATATCAATGTGACCTTATGCCAGGCACATTACACATCCCCTCACTATATTTCTGTACAGTGCTGTACTGGCCGCACATTTACTGAACCTGAACATCACTTCAAAGTTGACCTTTGAAAACATAACTAACGATTCAGTCTAATTGTTTTTTGTGTGGAAACGATGTTTCAGATTCTATGTGAAGAAGCACAATAACATTTTCCTGTGAATGCGTGGTTAGTCTTGGAAAGATGTGTCTAATACACTTAGAAAGAAATGTGTTAAGTAGAACCATATACTGTAGGGTTCCTTGGTTTGTCCCCATAGGGTAACCCTTTTTGGTATACAACCCTCTATGTAGGGTTCTTCATAGAACCCCCTGTAAATGGTTCAACCTAGAGCCCTCTATGAATGGTTCTGCCTTGCAACCTCTATAAAGGGTTCTACCAATAACATCTAAAGGTTCTTCCTAGAACCATCGATGAACAGTTCTACTAATAACCCTTTTATCTTTGAAGGGTTCTTCTAAGAACCCTATATGAATGGTTTCACCAACCTTATTTGCCTATAAAATAAAAAATGACAATACATGACATATTGTATACTGTATCATAAAAACTTTCTTTGAGGACCTAGTTATAACACCTAGTTATAAATTCCTGGTTTACAGGCCACATCAGCCCTGCAAGTCACTTTATGCTCGCTTGCAAAGTGATGTGTAATTCCTATTGGAATCCAGCCAGAGTGAGGATATCCAACAATTGGAACTTTTAATCAACATCAACCTGCATTCAGAATGACTGCCAGGGTAGAGCAGATTGATTAACCAAGTCATCTAAACTGGAACAACCATCTCAGTAACGGGTCCCAATATTCTACTACTTTCTGCTCAATAAAATCATCTAAGTGCTACATTGAAAGACAGAAATCATGCCAAAGATATCAACTACTGTACGTCAGTACTGTATATGTAAAAGGATGAAGGGAATAATATATACATGTACAAATATTCCCATGTAGGTACAGTTGAAAACATTCTCACACCTATTTTTAAATGTATCATATTACTCCAACTCCTGATGTTAAAGTTTAAACACTGAGGTAAACGCTAATGCTCTGGCACTATTTAAAAGAAAGAAAAAAAAATCCAATAAAAAAGCTTATTCAAATTCAGAAGGGTTAAAAATAATAATCAACGAACCCTTTCTTCCAAAACGGTTCTTAGGTTGTTTAAGGTAGAACCCTTTGACTTACAAATAGCCCTCGTCTTCTAAAAAGGGTTCTTCAGATGAAAACGGCATAACCCTATCCCTCTGCACAGAACCCTTTTGGAATCCTTTTGAAATGTAATGCTTTGTACAGTCGAGTTTGACAATATCTCACCTTCGGTGGTGACAAGAGCTTGGACAAGTCAGACAATCTTGAGGCGTCTCTAGCTGTATATGCTGTACTGTGTGTGCTATTTAGTATCACCCAAGCCACATCCACACCTCTGTCTCTTGATAGGGAGTTCCTTTCCATTTACACAACTCAGTCAGGACTCTGGACCAAAGACCACACTATGTCTGGGGTAAAGGTGTCAGTTAGTAAACACAAGGAAAGGTGTATAACTTTTTACGTAATGCACTGTATTTTGGGAGTACATGCCATTTCTCATGACAGGAAGGTGATCCTATAAGATTGTCAGGATTTGTAAGTTGCTATTCGATTGAAATGGTGTCCATTCTATGTGATGCAAGGCTTATATTTACAGTAACTCCATTATTAAAACGAGATAGTCAGCGATATACGCCCACAGTACAGTCGTGGGGTACAGGCACTGGAAACTGATCCATAACATGAAACAAAAATACATTAACAAAAAGAAGAGGCAATTGATATCAAAGCAATGAGGATGTTATGTGGGTCGTTCCACCAATTTGGTGCCTTTTGAGAAGTGTACTGTAACTTTGAGGGGAAAAAAACATTTGCTTTTACCTCATTTTAACATTCTGTCGTAAAGAGCACATGATCAACTTCATAAAAAACAAGTTTTTCCATATCAAGAGGTTAAATAAAAAAAATACTATATAGTATTATAGTATACCTATAAAGTTCCCAAAAAAGTTACAGGGTTGACCGTAACAGGGTTTACCATTTTTTATCTTAAATCAGCCATCCCCTTGTGACAGGGGGAATGGAAGCTTGTTGTGTGCAACCAGGAGGGGCAAAACATGTATTGTTAAAACATTTCTAGCCTGTCTATCTATGGGTAGCAGGGTTGACGTGTTACGCTCGACCCACTCAGTCTTCCACCACAAAACACCAAACAATGCCCAAAAAGAGTAGAACCAGCTTACCTGCTTTTACGCTATGATTTGACCATCAGATGATCAATGTTTCTTTTTTAAAAAAAAGGAATAGTTTCACAATATTAAAACGAGAGTTCAGATCACATGTAAGGGTTAACCTTAAAATGAGGGACAGTAAAAATGTTTTCCTTCAAATGAATCACTAATCACATTAAATAAATAATAATCTTCAGAAATAACTTTTTCAAAGCAACATAATAACTAGGGCTTGATGGTGAAAACTTGGAGACATTTTGGGGTTAAGTAGGTTAAACTCTTCTTGGAAGTCCACAGATGGTGCACAGAGGGACATGTGAAAATGTAGAATTTTTTGCACTTTATTCATATAAAAATTCTTATTGAATTGTGAATGTGATTGATTCTCCATGTGGTCTATATTTAATTATTATTATTATTATTATTTATGGTCACATATACTGGATAGATGCAAAAGGGCACTTTTTTATTAAAGGACACTTCGTTGAAAATGTAATGTTGGTGCACAACTTCAACTTAAAATATCAAAGGCACTCATTTCGTGGAACGACCCATGTTCATGTTGAGAGTGCTTGTGTTATTCTTAGTCTTTTTTTCCCACTCAATTCTGCTTGGTCACTCATTTCCACAAAACTGTGAAAATTGGATTTGTTTTGATTTGAAATAGGTTGTGTATTCATTGTGTACTTCCTTTGTCAGAGCAGTATAGCATTTGGTTTTGCTATTCTTGGGCGTTAATTTAGAAACGTTATGACCACGGTGCATTTAGACACTTCTATGCACTGAGATGTATACAGTACTGCTGCAACAGACTGCTCTCCCACCACTTAGACACGTTTTGTTCAATTGCAGCTGATGTGCATATTACATTTTTAAATCAGATCATTTCGCCATGATTATACTTGGACTTGGAACTCGACTTAAGCCTTGTTTATACCTGCCGCTAACATGCGTCCTTTGTCCTGATCATATCCGGATTTTGATTGTGCACACATTTTCAGAAATATGTCTACACAATGTATTAAAATGTGTCTCATATCTGTCCACCGTGCCCACATTGTGACCAGATTTCCTGGGCCTATTCTTTCAAAAAATAATATGTATTTATTTATTTTAAGACATAATGATTAAATGGTTTCACTGTCCATATCTGTCTACACTTGTAAGATATCCAGACACAACGCACGCCTGACTACCTCCAGAGCTGGTCATGAATATCTGATCACAATCAGATCAGAATGCATCTTTTAATCATCTACACCTGTCTGAAAATGTGGGCACAATCAGAATGAGGACAAGATCAAGACAAAGGATGCATGTTAGAACCAGGTATAAACGGGGCTTGAGACACTTATAGCACAGGTTCACTCAGTCATGAATCAATGACATTGTTGAGCTTCACAGTTTGTGTACTATATTGCATTTTTTCAAAGCTTTTTTGAATTCATCATGCATTCACCACTATATTTAGTTGATGTATTCATGAAAACAAAAAAAACACATCCCCACTAACAACAGACTATTCCTCTCTCAATCCACCTTTTGAAAGAATGATGTTGTTTGACTTTGAAAAGTGACCTTAGGCCCAAATATCTTGTTTGAAAACCTCAACAAGATTTAAACCTTTGCACAGTGGAGTTTGCTACCAAGGTGTAAGGTGAAAGAAAAGCATAGGTTGATGTTCTCGGAAGGAAGGGCAACTCAATAAGACTAGTCTATGGTGTAGGTGTGAGAGCAGAGCGGCAGTTAGAGCTGCATTGGTGATTCACACAGGCTGAATAGCTTTCAGAGGCTATTTTCCCCTCAGCCGACGGACTGAGCCACAGCTGCTTCTAACAGTGTTAAAAACAGAACTTCAGCTAGCTACGGCACTGACTGCGTCTATTGTTTGAGGGAGAAGACGGCCTCCAAATTGATGTTCTTTGTACATCACACTTATCCATAAAAAACATAAAGCAGGAAAATAACAGTGTTGAAAGGCCATCTTGGAAGTGCCACATCAGTCTCCCCAGAGAGGCAATATAGCTAGTACCTTTGCCTGTGAATTTCCTGTGCTTTTAAAAGAAGCATTTCTCCCTCATAGGGGGGTAAATGATAAGGTTCAGTCTCTCTCTGCTTTTCTTTTGATGGTTCAGACATTCAGCAGATATATGTGAATCCGTTGTGTCAAATAAATGAATATAATTTCAATCAGGAATCGAGCCTTGGGTTACGCTGCCATGACAACCCTACTGTTACAGTGGGGTTTCTCTCATGGTGACCTCAGTACCACGCTTACCTCTCTATATTTTTGTACAGACCTCATTAGAAGCTGACAGGAGAGATATCTACTGCCATTAACTAGGTAGAGAAAATTGAGATATAGCTTTGCATTTTCCACACTCATAGAAATAAGGTTATGGTTAGGGTACAGTACAAGTCTAAATAATAAAAAATAAAAAAACAATCACATAATGTATCTTCAAAGGTACAGATATAATCTTACATGGTAGGCCTACTGTTCGGTACCTTTTAGGGTACATGTGTGGACAATCTACTATAATGGTATATTTTTGTACCCAATATTTTGAATATAAAGGGACAATCATCACACACTCTCAAAAACCACGCCCATCATTATCATATTTCCCAGCATACTCTATTGCAGGTCGATTTTTGTTTGTTTGTTTCAATATGTGTTTTTGCATGCACATTGATTGATTGATCTTATGCTACACAAAGATAAATATCATACATTTTTCTAAACTAATCCAATCTGTTAGTATTTGGAATGATTGCACCCATTACTGAGATGGTTGTTCCCGTTTAGATGGTTTACGTAGTCTCATTTATAATTTTTCCCTACCTTGGCAGTCATTATAAATGCAGAATGCAGGTGATTAAAAGTTAACATTCATAGATATTCTAACTTTACCTGGATTCAAATAGGAAATACATATCACTTTGCAAGCCAGCATAATGTGACTTGCCTAATGTGGCCTGCAAATCAGGAGTGACCACTGTGTTGCGGTAAAACTAGGCTGTCAAATTATCGCCTTATGATATATGTAATGTATTGTCATAAAGAGTTTAATTTCAATGATAAAATGTTAATTTAGGCACTCTACAGGACTGAAAGCCATTGAATGCTACAACCATATCTCTATCACTAGCACACAGTCATATGGGTGGGACTGGTAACTCAAAAATGTGTGTGAAAGGCACCCTGGGAAATATGCAAATAAGGCTTTACACCCTACAGTGTTAAAGCAACACCCAAAAACCTTTTTCGAGGTAATTTTTTTGCTACTTAAAAGGAACACACATGTTCGTCACAGTGGTGGCACCCTAAAAAGTCAAATTTGTACCTTTTCTGAAGGTAAGCTTTTCTACCTGTACTATCTTGTCCCCTAATGTACACTATTGTCTCTATTAAGGTGCAAACTGCCAGGGTACAATTATGTACCTATAACTAAAGGTGCAAGGGACGTAACTTGCAGGGTACCACTACAGTGACAAGTGTTTGTGCCCCTTTAGGATCTAAACCTTTATTTCTGAGTGCAGGAGCTGTTTGAATTTCAACCAGACAAACAAGTTAGGGCTTTTTCACATATAGTCCTCCTTAAATGAAGCGATCTCAGTCCTCTTTAAAGTGAACTCTGGGGTAAAAAAAGAGTAATTCACACTGCCCTTGCCTTTGAGTGAGGACTCAACTCTTTTGCTAGTTCACCTCACCAATTTTGTGGTCTGAGTTATCTTTGCATTCACATTGCTATGAAAGGAATCAAGATATTTTACCAACATTCACTCAATGCACTCTGGGTTTTTACGAAGTGCAGGAAAAGACATTCCATCAGAATGTGTTATCAGACAGCTAGATATACCTACAGTTGAAGTCGGAAGTTTACATACACTTAGGTTGGAGTCATTTAAACTCGTTTTTCAACCACTCTACACATTTCTTTTTAACAAACTATAGTTTTGGCAAGTCGGTTAGGACATCTACTTTGTGCATGACACAAGTGAATTCTCCAACAATTGTTACAGACAGATTATTTCACTTATAATTCACTGTATCACAAATCCAGTGGGTCAGAAGTTTACATACACTAAGCTGACTGTGCCTTTAAACAGCTTCGAAAATTCCAGAAAATTATGCCATGGCTTTAGAAGCTTCTGATAGGCTAATTGACATCATTTGAGTCAATTGGAGGTGTACCTGTGGATGTATTTCAAGGCCTACCTTCAAACTCAGTGCCTCTTTGCTTGACATCATGGGAAAATCAAAAGAAATCAGCCAAGATCTCGGAAAGAAATGGTACACCTCCACAAGTCTGGTTCATCCTTTGGAGCAATTTCCAAATGCCTGAAGGTACCACGTTCATCTGTACAAACAATAGTACGCAAGTATAAACACCATGGGACCAGGCGGCCGTCATACTGCTCAGGAAGGAGACGCGTTCTGTCTGCTAGAGATGAACGTACTTTGGTGCGAAAAGTGCAAATCAATCCCAGAACAACAGCAAAGGACCTTGTGAAGATGCTGGAGGAAACAGTAACAAAAGTATCAGTATCCACAGTAAAACGAGTCCTATATCGACATAACCTGAAAGGCCGCTCAGCAAGGAAGAAGCCACTGCTCCAAAACTGCCATAAAAAATCCAGACTACGGTATGCAGCTGCACATGGGGACAAAGATCGCACTTTTTGGAGAAATGTCCTCTGGTCTGATGAAACAGAAATAGAACTGTTTGGCCATAATGACCATAGGTATGTTTGGAGGAAAGAGGGGGAGGCTTGCAAGCCGAAGAACACCATCCCAACCGTGAACCACAGGAGTGGCAGCAACATATTGTGGGGGTGCTTTGCTGCAGGAGGGACTGGTGCGCTTCACAAAATAGATGGCATCATGAGGAAGGGAAGTTATGTGGATATATTGAAGCAACATCTCAAGACATCAGTCAGGAAGTTAAAGCTTGGTCACAAATGGGTCTTCCAAATGTACAATGACTCCAAGCATACTTCCAAAGTTGTGGCAAAATGGCTTAAAGACAACAAAGTCAAGGTATTGGAGTGGCCATCACAAAGTCCTGACCTTAATCCTACAGAAAATTTGTGGGCAGAACTGAAAAAGAGTATGCGAGCAAGGAAGCCTACAAACCTGACTCAGTTACACCAGCTCTGTCAGGAGTAATGGGCCAAAATTCACCCAACTTATTGTGGGGAGCTTGTGGAAGGCTACCCGAAATATTTGACCGAAGTTAAACAATTTTAAGGCAATGCTACCAAATACTAATTGAGTGTATGTAAACTTCTGACCCACTGGGAATGTGATGAAAGAAAAGAAGCTGAAATAAATCATTCTCTCTACTATTATTCTGACATTTCACATTCTTGAAATAAAGTGGTGATTCTAACTGACCTAAGACGGGGAATTTTTACCAGGATTAAATGTCAGGAATTGTGATAACGAAGGTGTATGTAAATTTCCGACTTCAACTGTACTTACAATTTGGATGCTAATAGTGTCACGTCCTGACCAGTAAAAGGGGTTATTTGTTATTGTAGTTTGGTCAGGGCGTGGCAGGGGTGTTTGTTTTGTGTGTTTCGGTGTTTTTGGTTTATGTTCTATATTTTCTATTTCTGTGTATATCTAGTTTTCTATTTCTATGTTGGGTTTTTGGCAATGACCCTCAATTAGAGGCAGCTGGATGTCGTTGTCTCTAATTGGAGGCCATATTTAGTTTGGTTTGTTTTCACTTGTGTTTTGTGGGTGGTTGTTTCCAGTATAGTCTGTGCACCTTACTGGACTGTTTTCGTCGTCAGTTTATTTTGTTTAAGTGTTTTCTTTAATAAAGAAAGAAGATGAGCACTTTACCCGCTGCGTTTTGGTCCAATCCTTACGACGCTTATGACAAATAGATTGCATTTAGTTCAAAGACAATACATACGAATTATAATCAGAAGATAATTTGAACATGTACATATGCTTGGTAACAGAAAAATAAATAATAATTGCAGATTAAACAATGCTGTACTTGAACATTTTACACCCAATGTAGGCTACTGCCCCTTTAAGAGCTAGCGTTGATTTTGTACCCTATTTTGTGTTGATCACCAAATATTGTTGTCTTCTCACGCTATTCAAACCCCACAATCAAATAAACAGCATATAAAGTACTCTTAGCCTATAGATCACATATTGCAAACAAATAATCAGAAACATCTTGTCAGTACAAAACGCTACACATACGTTTTTTCCGCGAATCTGACTGATCATCTTCTCACTTTTGCAGAACCAATGTGAGGTGTTATGGCAGGGGAAACGGTGTTGCATAATGTCAAGCCAACCTGGAGAACTTTGTGTTCATATTACCTTAAAAAAGTGAGCCGGACCTTGGAATTAAAGCAAACCGAACTCAGACCACCTCTTGAGATGGTCTCAGTTCGGTTCGCTTCGGGGGCTCTTTTAAGTGGTCTGAGTTCCTTTTGGAGTGTTCACACTGCACAACAAATTTGGGTTTACAAAAAGTGTGAAAAAAAAAAAAAAAGTGTGAAAACACCCTAAAATGTGTGATATTGCTACTAAGATACATTATTCACAATAGGATTAGCTAACATATTAGACTCATAGTACAATTGTGAGATGGTTAACTTTCATGATAGAGATATGTTCATTTCCATGCCACTTGAAGTCTTCTTTCTTTTTGTCTTAGACAATATTTGCAATATATTATCATTGTTCGTTCACATTGATTTAAAAAGAAATCTACTTGGTCTCCTTCCCTCTAGCTGTTTCTGTTGCATCGTTATTCTCAGTTGCTCCCTTTGCAAAACGTATCATTTTCTCTCAGAGTTATTACAATAATAATATTGCAACAGTCCATTGTCGGTGTTACTAACAAGTTGTAATTGGATTAGTCTAAGGGTAACAGTTGATTAAATGACAGTGTGTGTGTGTGTGTGTGTGTGTGTGTGTGTGTGTGTGTGTGTGTGTGTGTGTGTGTGTGTGTGTGTGTGTGTGTGTGTGTGTGTGTGTGTGTGTGTGTGTGTGTGTGTGTGTGTGTGTGTGTGTGTGTGTGTGTGTGTCTGTGTGTGTGTGTGTGTGTGTGTGTATGTGTGTGTGTGTGATGTGAGCTTGGCTAGATGGTGAAATAGTGGAATTGGCTACATGCTGTAACCTAGCTCATCAGAGTAGATCAATAGCGGGTTATGCACAGCAGTGGTTCCCTCACCACACTACACAGGTCAGTCAATATGTTGCTCTTTTCTTTGACATTGGATTGATTGGCAGGCTGTTATTCCTAAAACTGTTTTGTAACTAACCACAGAAATAGTGTTTAAACACAGTGCAAGTAGTTTGACTTTGGATAGATTAGTGAAAACTGACCTTGAGAAATCCAGTGTTCTACTACAGAACATGGTGAAACAGACCAGTCTCCTTTTACTATGTTTCTAAATACCAAGGGTCGGTTCAGCTGGGTGCAACGTTACAGCATGTGCAGCTCTATCAAATGCGTTTCTCTCTGCAATATTCTGAACGTTTCACCTAATTGAATACACCCCAGGTTTGTTTAGTGTCCTTGCTGTGGGCTGTTTTCTAGTATCCTGGGTATTTATTTGTATTAAGCACAGGTAATTTTCTAACTCCATTAAAATATAGTAAGGCCTCGGTTAATTAATGTGGGCTCCTTGGCAACAGACTGTTTGGTTGAACACCTACCCTACATTTACCAAAGGAGGACAATTGCCATGTCTGTTTGTTGGCTATAGGCTTCTGCCACTTGGTAAAGACTGTATATAACATATTATAAGCTGCATAATAAGACATCATAAGGGCTCGTAACATGCTTATAACAGTCTGCATCATTATGGGGCTCCATAATCAGCAGAGTTAAACCAATTTGAAGAGGCATATTACTTAGCTGTGACTTGCATTACTACTGAATGGAGGCTGTGATGAACAGCTTTGTAAATATCCCTGAAGGACCATTGGAGCTACTCAGTAATGCGCTAGTATATTTATTACATCAATTGTCAGTTTGGTATCAGACAGTACAGTATCATCAATTGTGAAAATTTGAACTATGGGCTTTCTAAATTGAATTTAGAGACAACATCACTGGTCCTCTAAATGTTATAAGGTTAATCTAATCAAAATCAAATCAAAGTTTATTGGTCACGTACACAGATTTGCAGGTGTTGTAGCAGGTGCAGTGAAATGCTTATGTTACTAGTTCCAACAGTTCAGTCGAATGTCTAGCAAATACAATACTAATACACAAATAAAATAAAACAATGAATCAAGAAATGTCAGAACAAGTCCAATTAACACTCCATGTAGATATATTAGAGTGAGCAGTGTCAGAATCCAGAATATAAATATAAATACATGATGTGTATAGACAGTATATAACTTGGAAAGAAAATGGTATGTACAGTAGCATGTATATTAGGGTGAGCTATGTGGAGAATACCATACACTCTGTCCTAGTCTGCTGTGTGAGATGCCTCCAGAAGGGCCTCTATTGAGACTGGTGTCTTCTTGGGTTGCATACAAACAAAGCAGAAAAGGGCCTCTTTAATTTGACAATTTAACATAATGTTTTATAATAGTTTGAAAGGAAATGATTGTACATTTCACTCCACTAAGTCAACAAGCAATATAACAACAAATCGGGTTTGAACAGAACTCTAGTCAACCAAACAAGAAACCTATCAAATGTTAACCAATGCCAGCTACTCTTTTTGTCTCTCCCACACAGTTACCAGAGTGTGGCTTCTATGGGATGTATGACAAAATCCTGCTGTTCCGCCACGACCCAGGCTCAGAGAACATCCTCCAGCTGGTGAAATGTGCTACAGACATCACAGAGGGAGACCTGGTGGAGGTGGTCCTGTCAGGTAAGACCAGTGCTCACTACACAATACACACTACCTGGTTGAGGTGGTCCTGTCAGATAAGACTACAGTACACGCTAGAATAGGGCTGTGTCCGTTAGCCCAAAACGGAAGAAAATAAACTGAAAGAGGGAGGAACTACCCAAACTTGACCAATAGCAAACATTTGTTTTGGTTTTCTGATGCAAAATGTTTAAAAACATTTTGTTACGGTTTCCCTAATGAAAATGATCCCTCCTTAGAAGGTCACGCATGGCACAACCTTATCTTCATCATTTAAAGTGGAACTTCTCAACAAGCAGACAGTGTTCCTCTGGATTTGAGTATGCAGCATGCTTCTGTTTGAGGGTGAGTTCTGTTCACCTGTGTTGTTTTTGCATATAGGTTACATTCATTTAACCTTTGTCCACAGTATATTAACGCATATCATTAATGCAGATCATATCACCGCCACCTTACCGGCCACTCTAGATAAACTTCAGTTTTCATACCGCCCCAACAGGTCCACAGATGACGCAATCGCCATCACACTGCACACTGCCCTATCCCATCTGGACAAAAAGAATACATATGTAAGAATGCTGTTCATTGACTACAGCTCAGCACCATAGTACCCTCCAAGCTCATCATCAAGCTGGAGGCCCTGGGTCTCAACCCCTCCCTGTGCAACTGGGTCCTGGACTTTCTGACGGGCCGCACCCAGGTGGTGAAGGTAGGAAACAACATCTCCACTTTGCTGACCCTCAACACTGGGGCCCCACAAGGGTGTCTGCTCAGCCCTCTCCTGTACTTCCTGTTCACCCACGACTGGACGGCCATGCATGCCTTCAACTCAATCATCAACTTTTCAGACAACACAACAGTAGTGGTCTTGATCTCCAACAACGACGAGACAGCCTACAGGGAGGAGGTGAGGGCACTCGGAGTGTGGTGTCAGGAAAACAACCTCTCACTCAACGTCAACAAAACAAAGGAGATGATCGTGGACTTCAGGAAACTGCAGAGGGAGCACCCCCCTATCCACATTAATGGGACAGCAGTGGAGAAGGTAGAAAGTTTAAGTTCCTGGGTGTACACATCACAGACAAACTGAAATTGTCCACCCACACAGACAGTGTGGTGAAGAAGGCGCAACAGCGCCTCTTCAACCTCAGGAGGCTGAATAAATTTAGCTTGTCACCCAAAACCCTGACAAACTTTTACAGATGCACAATCGAGAGCATCCTGTCGGGCTGTATCACAGCCTGGTACGGCAACTGCACCGCCCTCCACTTCAAGGCTCTCCAGAGGGTGGTGCGTTCTGCACAACGCATCACCGGGGGCAAACTACCTGCCCTCCATGACACCTACAGCACCCGATGTCACAGGAAAGCCAAAAAGATAATCAAGGACAACAACAACCCGAGGCAGTGCCTATTCACACCGCTATCATCCAGAAGGCGAGGTCAGTACAGGTGCATCAATGCTGGGACCGAGAGATTGAGAAACAGCTTCTATCTCAAGGCCATCAGACTGTTAAACAGCCATCACTAACTCAGAGAGGCTGCTGCCTATGTTGAGACCCAATCACTGGACACTTTAATAAATTGATCACTAGTCACTTTAAACAATGCCACTTTCATAATGTTTACATATCTTACATTACTCATATCGTATGTATATACTCTATTTTATGCCATCTACCTCAACTTGCCTATGCCACTTGGCCATCGCTCATCCATATATTTATATGTACATATTCTCATTCACCCCTTTAGATTTGTGTGTAGTAGGTAGTTGTTGGGGAATTGTTAGATTACTTGTTAGATATTACTGCACTGTTGGAACTAGAAGCACAAGCATTTCACTACACTCACATTAACATCTAACCATGTGTATGTGACCAATAAAATTGGATTTGATCTGATTTGATTTGCAATTGAACATAGGCCTATTGCATTCACTGGTTCTATTCAGCTCTCTTTTCTGTCAGTTATGTAGCCTCTGGAATAGACCATTTGACATAGGGAAGAGAGGTGAACTCTCCTTTGAACCCTTGAGGTTGAATAACAGCAGAAATTGGTAGGTTCCTTTTGTTGTGTTCAAAATGCAGAACATGTTCAAGCTTCATACAGATTGTGAACAGAGTACAAAGCATCTCCATAATAGCAGCTTGAAAAGGAGGAGAGCGATACAATGTTACCCAGCGTAATGGACTAATCAGAAGACAGAATGATAATAGTGAGGACATAATGTTACAATGAAATGAATTTACATGACATAAGCTTGTGTGTATTCAGTGTGCTTGGCTAATAGCCAGGGTAGGGTTTGGCCAGGGTAGGTCGCCATTGTAAGTAAGAATTTGTTCTTAACTGACTTGCCTAGTTAAATAAATAATAATCAAAACCCTAGAAGGTTAGCTGCCAATCAGAACAAGTCAAGGTCTAGACATTTAGAGCTATCCCAATATGAAAATTTACCAAAGACAGTAAGCTCTATCTCAGATGCCCCTCTCTTTTGAAATAATAAAGCGTTTATGGAAATAACAAAACAGTAAGTTGTCACACAAATTGTTGCTCATCTATGTGTGTCCAGTGATGTCCCTCTCCAATGGGCACAGACATCTATTCCACGTTGGTTCAATTGAATTGAAATGACGTGGAAACAACATTGATTCAACCAGTGTGTGATCAGTGGGTTTGCTTTGTTTTGGCAGTGTTCTGCCCCTCTCCACCTGCTCCCCTTGTTGTGGAAAGTTTAAATGCCTCACCCGGTGAGAAATCAGGGGTGGGTTTATCTTAGCTCAGGAGTAGGAAGTGATCCAAGTATCAATCTTGACACTGGTAAAGTGTTTTTCTAAACACTTGGCAGGCTTTCTCTTCCCCCTCTGTGTGTTACAGTATGGCAGGTCATTTAGTTGTGTCTGTGGTACAGCGACAGGGGAGACATGGGGTAGAATGACACCTCTGTTACCCTGGCTACACCCCTCACTGGGAAGGAGACGGCTCAGGTGATTTACACGCCCAGATGCACAGATTCTCATAGACATGCTCCCCGACATCTGTCATGACACTTTTTAATGACACACTCAACAGCTGAGAGATCAGTGAGCACACGCGGTAAAAGAAACACAGGGAAAACCTTACAACTGTCAGAAAGAAGAAGTGAAGACGAGACAGTCTGTGGTTATTAATTGTGATCATTTCCACCAAGGTGGCTGATCTGAACAAAATGTGTCCTCTGTTGACTGGTGTGTTGACATGTGTTTCTGTGTCTGTTTCAGCATCAGCCAGGCAGCGCAAAGTGAATCACAACAGAGAACTGCATTGATTCTAATGTATAGCTATTGTGTTATGTTAGGATCACGTGTTGTAAAGGTTCCCATTGGTATGTCTTACTGCACAGGTATTTATTTTTGTACTACTGTCTTTATTCAGATAATGCTCGCACTCACATTTGAGATAAAAGATCAAAACAAGTTATAACCTTCTTATGTTCCTTAATCTTGATAAGTCTTAGAAGGTATATGAGGGAAGACAGTGTGAGTATGATCATGCTAAAATAGAGCAGCTGCTATAAACGCTTCCCAACTTGACAGAGCCAGTACACTTGAGCTCCATTGAACTCATCAATAATATCATTAATTCCCTTCACAGATGATCACTTGGGTTAAATCTCCTACGTACAAGGAGAAATACAAATGCTTATGGTTGGTAAATTAACATTACGGTATGTTACAGTGCATCCCAGAGAGTTGTTTTCACCAGTCAGTCTTACTGTCTGTAAGGGTGTTTAACTGGCGGCGTACAAGTCAGACGCAGGAGAAAAATAACTGTGTTTCCAACGGTGCAGTTTATTACATAAAAAAACCCACCGGAAAACATACGTACACATACACATACACTTACAATAAACAATCTCCGACAAAGACATGAGGGGAAACAGAGGGTTAAATACACAACATGTAATTGATGGGATTGGAACCAGGTGTGAAGGAAGACAGGACAAAACCAATGGAAAATGAAAAATGGATCAGTGATGGCTAGAAGGTCGGTGACGTCGACAGCCGAACACCGCCCGAACAAGGAGAGGGACCGACTTCGGCGGAAGGCATGGTGATCTCCCTAATCAACCCTGACCCTAATGGTCGACTATCTAAGGCGTGAACGGGGAAGGGAACATCCACGGGCACAATGGGGGTCCCTAAACTATGAGCTAACGCTCTATCAATGAAATTCCGAGCCGCGCCTGAATCTACGAGCGCCTTATGCTGGGAATGCGGGGAAAACTCAGGAAAAGTGACAGACACAAACATATGTGCAACAGAGGGCTCTGGGTGAGAATGGTGCCGGCTCACCTGGGGTGACGCCAGAGCAACCTGCCTGCTGCCTCGATCCCCAGAGGAACCAACCCGGCACCGACCGGCAGTGTGACCTCTGCGGCCACAGATGGTGCACGAGCGGGAACCCCCTCCGGTCTCCCTGCGCACTGCCCCTCCCAGATCCATGGGTATCGAAGAGGGGGTGCGGGAGGATGGAACCACCAGACCCCAATCTGGACGTCCGCAAGTAGCCAGCAGGTTGTCCAGCTGGATGGACAGGTCCACCAGCTGGTTGAACATGAGGGTGGTGTCTCTGCAGGCCAGCTCCCGACCGACGTCCTTGCGCAGACTGCAGTGGTAATGGTCGATCAGGGCCCTGTTGTTCCTTCCCGCGCCGGCAGCCAGGGTCCTAAACTCCAGGGCGAACTCCTGGATGCTCCTCGTCTCCTGCCTCAGATGGTAGAGGCGTTCACCCACCGCTCTGCCCTCGGGTGGGTGGTCGAAGACTGCCCGGAAACGGCGGGTGAACTCCTCAAACTGGTCCAACGCCGCATTGCCCTCTCTCCACACTGTGTTGGCCCACTCCAGGGCTTTCCCGTTGAGGCACGAGACGAGGGCGGACACCCTCTCACGACCCGATGGAGCTGGGTGGGCGGTGGCCAGGTAGAGGTCTAATTGTAACAGGAACCCCTGGCAGTTCGCAGCCCTCCCGCCGTACTCCTGGGGCAAGGAGAGATGAATCCCACTGGGTTCAGGCGGGAAAGGGGCGCTCAGGGGAGACCCCGGCTGTGCTGGTGGAGGTGCTGGAAGAACTCCTTGTCTCTCCCAGCGGTCCATTGTCTGGACAACGTGGTCCATGGTGGTGCCAAGATGGTGTAGTATTGCTGCATGCTCCTGGACGCACTCCTCCACTCCTATGACCGGGGCACCATTTCCTGCTGACTCCATAGTACGGTCGGAGATTCTGTAAGGGGTGTTTAACTGGCGGCAGAGAAGTCAGACGCAGGAGAGAAATAACTGTGTTTCCAACAGCGCAGTTTATTACAAAAAACCCCACTGGAAAACATAATAATAAAAATCAATGGGTGACATAACCCGACGCACACCAGTACAGACGTACACATACACTTACAATAAACAATCTCCGACAAGGACATGAGGGGAAACAGAGGGTTAAATACATAACATGTAATTGATGGGATTGGAACCAGGTGTGAAGGAAGACAAGACAAAACCAATGGAAAATGAAAAATGGATCAGTGATGGCTAGAAGGTCGGTGACGTCGACCGCCGAACACCGCCCGAACAAGGAGAGGGACCGACTTCGGCGGAAGTCGTGACACTGTCAAAGATCTGACAATTTGTGTTTCCTCATTTGATCTTTTCAACTTCTAGAGCAACTTAATTAGTGTGAAGGTGGATAGGATGCTAAAAACCCTTTTTGTGTCATCAGCATGAGGGTGTGAACAGAGTACATTTGTTACGTTGGCGCAGGATGCTACTGGATGCAAGCAGGGGTGTGTACACCATACTGTAAACATAAATATGGAAGAGAGGAAGAACTCAACTTGAACTCTGTCCTATGAAAATGCTTTCTGCCCTGTTTGTACATTGAAATGTGACACACTGTAACACTTTTTGCCATTGTGGAAGAGTCAAATGATCAATACTGTACCATACTGGAATGTAGATACACTGTGTATCATGTGAGCTGTCTTTACCACCGCAGTAAAGTTTGTTTTCTTGTAGTATGCTGTACTAAGCAAGCCACTAGAACTACTCATTTGACATAGGAACACATTTGAAAATGCAAATAAACATATTTAGATTAAGTCTACCTAGACTCCACATTCACATACACACAATTATTTTCTGAAGCATGTAATGACAGTTTACATGTTGTTAAACTTCGAAACATATATTGGCTTTTAAACAAAAGGCAAAACAATAATTTGAATAAATTGAAGCAGTTTACCCAGCAGAATGGCTAATCAGAATGTATTCTACTTGAGCGTGCTGAGACAAGCATGTTGGTGGGGAGATATGTGTGTTTGATGAGGCAATCTACTCTCATGCTGTGCTCTCCACTCTATCCCATTGGCCCAATGCAGCCTAACTGCACCAGCCAATCAGAAAATCACAACTCCATATGCAGCAAAAGGCCTTGGATACCTCAACATATACAAATACTGTACCAGGGAACGGCCATTCATTTTTAATTGTACATCCATTGAAAACACGGTCCCACTACACGACTACTATATCACTATTCACAGAATACAACTCAGTTCTTGAGTACTGTTTAAATCTAGGAGTGTTAGGAAAATGTTGGAATTGAACCATTGACTATTGTTGTTGTTGTCGTTGTCCTGTTCTAGCCTCTGCCACAGTGGAGGACTTCCAGATCCGTCCCCATGGCTTGTTTGTCCACTCCTACCGGTCCCCTACCTTCTGTGACCACTGTGGAGAGATGCTGTGGGGCCTGGTGAGACAGGGTCTCAAGTGTGAAGGTAGGTACTGTATAGAAGGAGCTCTGGACTGCGTCTCAAGTGGCACCCTATTCCCCATATAGTGCACTACTTTTGACCAGAGCTCTGGTCAGAAGTAGTGCACTTTGTAGGGAATAGGGTACAATTTTGGACACAACCTTGGGCCTATTTCAACAAATGTAATTAGGTTCCAGCCACTCTGACACCATTACGTAACTTTCTAAGAGAGGATATTATCAGGGTACATTGGATACAGGCCACTCAGGTGTACTCTAGTCTGAAGAGGTCTCTTCAGGGTCCACGATGAGCAGCAAAGTCCCTGCTTGAAGAGTGTTGGGAAGAAGAAAACAATTTGTCATCTGTCAGGCTGAAGAGGCAGTTGGAAAAGGGTTGGAAAGGTAGTGCATAGAGGGGATGAAGGTATACAGAATAGCCTAACATGTATAAAAGTATTACATCATGTGGTGTCTGACTGAAATGGTGGCAAGCTCATGAAGGAAAGTTTCCCAAAGACAAAGTTTCAACAATCCATGAATGACTTGTTCCATTAGATTATTCCTACTTATACTGAACAAAAATATATTACAGTTCATATAAGGAAATCAATCAATTGATATTGTCACGTTCGTCGTAATGATTGGACCAAGGCGCAGCGTGAGTAGCGTTCCACATCTTTATTATAACGTGAAACTTCAGCAAAATACAAAAACAATAAATGATCAAACGAAACGTGAAGACAGTGAAGTGCAAACAGGCACCTACACAAAAACAAGACCTCACAAAACACAGTGGGGAAATGGCTGCCTAAATATGATCCCCAATCAGAGACAATGCTAAACAGCTGCCTCTGATTGGGAACCATACCAAGCACACCAACATAGAAATAAACAACATAGAACACCCCCAGTCACGCCCTGACCTACTATACCATAGAGAACCAAGGGCTTTCTATGGTCAGGGCGTGACAGTACCCCCCCCCCCAAAGGTGCGGACTCCGGCCGCAAAACCTGAAACCAAATAGGGAGGGTGGGGGGGTGATTAGTGTCGGTGGCGGCTCTGGTGCGGGCCGAAGAAACCGCTCATCCCGCGGATCCAGCCATGGACCCAGGCTGAACACTGTGCCTGGACTGGATCTCGATGCTGAGGAAGGGACTGGACACCGGCCCTGGCGTGGACATCGGTGCAGTGGAAGACTCCTGCCATGGAGCGGGACTGGACGCCGTGTCTGGACATTGGCGCCGAGGAGGGCTCCTGCCATGGAGCTGGACGCCGTGTTTGGAAGCTCCGGACCGTTGACCCTCGCTGAGGGTTCCGGACCGTTGACCGTCGCTGCAGGTTCCGGGTTGTGGACCGTCTCAGGAGTTTCCGGGCTGCGGACCGTCTCAGGAGTTTCCGGGCTGTGGACCGTCTCAGGAGTTTCCGGGCTGTGGACCGTCTCAGGAGTTTCCGGGTTGTGGACCGTCTCAGGAGTTTCCGGGCTGTGGACCGTCTCAGGAGTTTCTGGGCTGTGGACCGTCTCAGGAGTTTCCGGGCTGTGGACCGTCTCAGGAGGTTCCGGGCTGTGGACCGTCTCAGGAGGTTCCGGACTGTGGACCGTCTTAGGAGGTTCCGGACTGGGAACCGTTGCCGGAAGCTCTGGACTGGAAACCGTTGCCGGAAGCTCTGGACTGGGGACCATTGCCGGAAGCTCTGGACTGGGGACGGTCACCGGAAGCTCTGGACTGGGGACCGTCGCCGGAAGCTCTGGACTGGGAAGGCGCGTTGGAGGCCTGATGCGTGGGGCCGGCACAGGATGTACCGGACTGGGGAGGCGCACTAGAGGCCTGGTGCGTGGAGCTGGCACAGGACGTACTGAGCTGTGGAGACGTACTGGAGACCTGGTGCGTAGAACCGGCATCAATGGTACCGGTTCGATGACACACGAGCTGGCACAGGACGTACTGGGCTGTGGAGGCGCACTGGAGACCTGGTGCGTAGAACCGGCCTCAATGGTACCGGTTCAATGACACACCTCGCATGGCAAGTGCGAGGGGCTGGCACAGGACGTACTGGGCTGTGGAGGCGCACTGGAGACCTGGTGCATAGAACCGGCACACATGGCACTGGACAAATGACACGCTCCTCAAGGCAAGTGTGGAGAGCTAGCACAGGACGTACAGGGAAGGCGTACTGGAGACCTGGTGCATGGAGCCGGCACAACTTTCACCAGACTGATAGCACACTCCTCAGGACGAGTACGGGGAGCTGACTCAGGTGGCATTAAACCGATAACACGCTCCTTAGGGCAAATGTCGTACATCCTCCACCAATTCAATAACTCTCTCATTTCTCTCTCCTCCAAATTCTCCCTCAACTCACTGACGGTCTCTGATTCTCTCCGTTCACTCTCCTACAGTTTCTCCCTCTTCTCCCAAACTGGCTCTGGTTCACTCCTCGGCTCTGCCAACCACCCCTTGTGCCCCCCCACCCCCCAAAAATATTTTGGGGCTGTTTTTTGTGCTTTCTATGTGGCCGCGAAACCCGGCGTCGTCGCTGTCCTCCCTTTGCTCCTTGCGTCTGCTTCCACGGCAGGCTTTCGTGTCTTGCCAAGATTTCCTCCCAAGTCCAGGATATTCTCTCCTCGATCTCCTCGTAAGTCCAGGATGCCATCTCCTCCTGGGCACGCTGCTTGGTCCTGTTGTGGTGGGATCTTCTGTCACGTTCGTCATAATGATTGGACCAAGGCGCAGCGTGAGTAGCGTTCCACATCTTTATTATAACGTGAAACTTCAGCAAAATACAAAAACAATAAATGATCAAACGAAAGGTAAAGACAGTGAAGTGCAAACAGGCACCTACACAAAAACAAGATCCCACAAAACACAGTGGGGAAATGGCTGCCTAAATATGATCCCCAATCAGAGACAACGCTAAACAGCTGCCTCTGATTGGGAACCATACCAAGCACACCAACGTAGAAATAGACAACATAGAACACCCCCAGTCACGCCTTGACCTACTATTCCATAGAGAACCAAGGGCTCTCTATGGTCAGGGCGTGACAGAAATAAATTCATTAAGCCCAAATCTATGGATTTCACTGTTGGTCACAGATACCTTAAAAAAAAGTAGTGGCATGGATCAGAAAACCAGTCAGTTTCTGGTGTGACCACCATTTGCCACATGCAGCGCGACACCTCTCTTCCACATAAAGTTGATCAGGCTGTTGATTGTGGCCTGAGGAATGTTGTTCCACTCATCTTCAATGGCTGTGCGAAGTTTCTGGATATTGGTGGGAACAAGCTGTCATACACGTCATTCCAGAGCATACCCAAACATGTTCAATGTGTGACATGTCTGGTGAGTATGCAGGCCGTGGAAGAACTGGGACATTTTCAGCTTACAGGAATTGTGTACAGATCCTTGTGACATGGGGCCATGCATTATCATGCTGAAACATGAGGTGTTGGTGGTGGATGAATGGCACGACAATGGGCCTCAGGATCTCGTCAGGGTATCTCTATGCATTCAAATTGCCATTGATAAAATGCATTGTGTTTGTTGTCTATAGTTTATGTTCGTTGTCCGTAGCATAACCCCACCGCCACCATGGGGCCCTCTGTTCACAACGTTGACATCAGCAAACCGCTCGCCCACATGACGCCATGTCTGCCATCTGCTCGGTACAGTTGAAACCGGGATTCATCCATGAAGAGCACACTTCTCCAGCGTACCAGTGGCCATTGAAGGTGAGCATTTGCCCACTGAAGTCGGTTATGACGTCAAACTGCAGTCAGGTCAAGACCCTAAGGACGACGAGAATGCAGATGAGATACCCTGAGACTGTTTCTGACAGTTTATGCAGAAATTCTTTGGTGGTGCAAACCCACAGATTCACCAGCTGTCTGGGTGGTTGGTCTCAGATGATCCCGCAGGTGAAGAAGCCGGATGTGTGGGTCCTGGGCTGGTGTGGTTACACGTGGTCTGCAGTTTTGAGGCCGGTTGAATGTACTGCCAAATTCTCTAAAACATTGTTGGAGCTGGCTAATAGAAGATAAATGAACATTCAATTCTCTGGCAACAGCTCTGGTGGGCATTCCAGCAGTCAGCATGCCAATTGCACTCTCCCTCAAAACCTGAGACATCTATGGCAATGTGTTTTGTGAGTGGCCTTTTATTGTCCCCAACACAAGGTGCACCTGTGTAATGATCATGCTGTTTAATCAGCTTCTTGATATGCCACACCTGTCAGATGGATGGATTACCTTGGCAAAGGAGAAATGCTCACTAACAGGAATGTAAACAAATTTGTGCACCACATTTTAGAGAAATAAGCTTTCTGTGTGTATGGAACATTTATGGGATCTTTTATTTCAGTTCATGAAACATGGGACCAACAGTTTACATGTTCCATTTATATTTTTCTTCAGTGTAGTTCCATAAAGACAGTCTCTCACCAGTTTGATGCAAGTATAGAAATGACCACGTTACACGTGAACTCACCTTTGCTCTGAAACCGTCTCTTTCTCTCCTCCTGAAGGTTGCGGTCTGAACTATCACAAGCGCTGTGCCTTTAAAATCCCAAATAACTGCAGTGGTATCCGCAAGCGGAGGTTGTCCAATGTCTCTCTGACCGGCTTGACCACACTGACCACCACACGGTCCAATGAGCCTTCGCCTTTCACCTCCGACGAGGCCTTACTGGTGAGTTTACCCTGGTTACTGGTGAGTTTACCCCTGGTTACTGGTGAGTTTACCCTGGTTACTGGTGAGTTTACCCCTGGTTACTGGTGAGTCTACCCAGGTTACTGGTGAGTTTACCCCTGGTTACTGGTGAGTTTACCCCTGGTTACTGGTGAGTTTACCCTGGTTACTGGTGAGTTTACCCCTGGTTACTGGTGAGTTTACCCTGGTTACTGGTGAGTTTACCCTGGTTACTGGTGAGTTTACCCCTGGTTACTGGTGAGTTTACCCCTGGTTACTGGTGAGTCTACCCAGGTTACTGGTGAGTTTACCCCTGGTTACTGGTGGGTTTACCCTGGTTACTGGTGAGTTTACCCCTAGTTACAGGTGAGTTTACCCTGGTTACTGGTGAGTCTACCCAGGTTACTGGTGAGTTTACCCCTGGTTACTGGTGAGTTTACCCCTGGTTACTGGTGAGTTTACCCTGGTTACTGGTGAGTTTACCCTGGTTACAGGTGAGTTTACCCCTGGTTACTGGTGAGTCTACCCAGGTTACTGGTGAGTTTACCCCTGGTTACTGGTGAGTTTACCCTGGTTACTGGTGAGTTTACCCCTGGTTACTGGTGAGTTTACCCCTGGTTACTGGTGAGTTTACCCCTGGTTACTGGTGAGTTTACCCTGGTTACTGGTGAGTTTACCCTGGTTACTGGTGAGTTTACCCCTTGTTACTGGTGAGTTTACCCCTGGTTACAGGTGAGTTTACCCCTGGTTACTGGTGAGTTTACCCTGGTTACAGGTGAGTTTACCCTGGTTACTGGTGAGTTTACCCCTGGTTACTGGTGAGTTTACCCCTGGTTACTGGTGAGTTTACCCTGGTTACTGGTGAGTTTACCCCTGGTTACTGGTGAGTTTACCCCTGGTTACAGGTGAGTTTACCCCTGGTTACAGGTGAGTTCACCCCTGGTTACTGGTGAGTTTACCCTGGTTACTGGTGAGTTTACCCCTGGTTACTGGTGAGTTTACCCTGGTTACTGGTGAGTTTACCCCTGGTTACTGGTGAGTTTACCCCTTGTTACTGGTAAGTTTACCCCTGGTTACTGGTGAGTTTACCCCTGGTTACTGGTGAGTTTACCCTGGTTACTGGTGAGTTTACCCCTGGTTACTGGTGAGTTTACCCCTGGTTACTGGTGAGTTTACCCCTGGTTACAGGTGAGTTTACCCTGGTTACTGGTGAGTTTACCCCTGGTTACTGGTGAGTTTACCCCTAGTTACTGGTGAGTTTACCCCTGGTTCATGGTGAGTTTACCCCTGGTTACAGGTGAGTTTACCCCTGGTTACAGGTGAGTTTACCCCTGGTTACTGGTGAGTTTACCCCTGGTTACTGGTGAGTTTACCCCTGGTTACTGGTGAGTTTACCCTGGTTACTGGTGAGTTTACCCCTGGTTACTGGTGAGTTTACCCCTGGTTACTGGTGAGTTTACCCTGGTTACTGGTGAGTTTACCCCTGGTTACTGGTGAGTTTACCCCTGGTTACTGGTGAGTTTACCCCTGGTTACTGGTGAGTTTACCCCTGGTTCATGGTGAGTTTACCCCTGGTTACAGGTGAGTTTACCCCTGGTTACTGGTGAGTTTACCCCTGGTTACTGGTGAGTTTACCCCTGGTTACTGGTGAGTTTACCCCAGGTTACAGGTGAGTTTACCCCTGGTTACTGGTGAGTTTACCCCTGGTTACTGGTGAGTTTACCCTGGTTACTGGTGAGTTTACCCCTGGTTACTGGTGAGTTTACCCTGGTTACAGGTGAGTTTACCCCTGGTTACAGGTGAGTTTACCCCTGGTTACTGGTGAGTTTACCCTGGTTACTGGTGAGTTTACCCCTGGTTACTGGTGAGTTTACCCCTGGTTACAGGTGAGTTTACCCTGGTTACTGGTGAGTTTACCCCTGGTTACTGGTGAGTTTACCCCTGGTTACAGGTGAGTTTACCCTGGTTACTGGTGAGTTTACCCCTGGTTACTGGTGAGTTTACCCCTGGTTACAGGTGAGTTTACCCTGGTTACTGTGGGTCATCATGAAGAGCTACACACACACATGTGCATGCTCACACAGGCATGGACGCACGCACGGACCCAGGCACACACACACGCACAGACACAGGCACACACACACACACACACATCATAGATTACTACAGTACATGCCCTACACATTCCCAACCTCTCTAATGACAAATTGTTGAATTATGATGAGAAGCATGTTCCTAATATAAACCAGCCTTTGTGGCTGGTTGTGTTCATGATGAATTCTGTTGGAGCAGGTCTTTACTCCAGCAGCAGTCAGTCATGTGTGTGAATATTGTTATGGTTTAACTCTGATCTCTCTCTTCACCTCCTCCCTGTGTGTGTCCCTGTTCTCTCCTCGCTGCATGCTCAGTCTCCTGTCAGTCCCGGCATGGAGGTAGGTACCCCAATACCCTGCCCTCACGTATTGCACTATCAATATGCTTATTATCACCAGAAGCACTCGCTCTTTCCCTGTTTCTTTGTGTCATATGCCAAAATAAGACAAATAAGAAAAAGAAAGGAGATGGAATAATATAATTTTAGCTTTGGTTGTTGTTGCTTGTCATCTGTTACCTACCATGTGCCTTACTCTGAGTGGGGTATCAGGGCAACACTGAGTAGTCTACCCTGCTACCCTCCACAGCAGAAGTCACAGACAGACTTCTTTTCTGGCAGAGAGAGAAGGTCCTCTTCCTACATCGGCCGGCCTATAGAGTTAGACAAAATCCTCCTGTCCAAAGTTAAGGTGCCTCACACCCTCGTCATCCACTCCTACACACGCCCCACCGTCTGCCAGCACTGCAAGAAGCTACTCAAGGGCCTGTTCCGTCAAGGCCTGCAATGCAAAGGTACCATAGGGGTTCAGAGGATCTTGAGATAATGAGGGAGGTTGCCAGTGGTTGGCGGAGGGGGTGGGGATGATAGTGAGTCACACAGTACATACTGCAATAATGTGTGACTCACCTGTGGGCTTTCGCCAGCTCAATATTTTCAGGTGGTATTATTTTTGGAAATCTCAAGACTTTGTTGTCACAGAGTTGGCAAAGCTAACAGATGGCAGTTGTTTCTACCTCAAGCTTTCTTTGTGACATCTTAAACAACTATTGTGGCCTGATTAATAGATAGCCCTGTAACTTTATAATTACATGGTTAATTGCAAATGCAGAAACAGTGTTGTGACTACCATAGACATCATATAATTCACAGATGTACTGTAACTCTATGGTTACTACAGTGTACACAAGAATATGTCAATCATTATTTGAATATGTTGGTAACCCATTGTATACAAGTGATAACGCCCTCAACGCTTGTGTTTGGAGGATACATTGGAACGGTTAACAACACCCGTTCCAATAGTATATCCTCCAAACACCGGCTTCTCGGGCATTATCACTTTAATAGAGTTGTACTTTATATATTCAGCAGAACAGAGTGTGATAGTATCGTGTGTGAGACAGTTCATTTCGTACTCTAGCAGACAGATAAGGGTCTGTTTGTAGTCACAGTGCTATTAGACAGGTTTCATATGGATAGGCCATCTTTCTCTCTCTCTCTATCTCCTTTCTCTATCTTTCTCCCTCCCATCTTACACACTCTCTCTCACTCTGTTTCTCTCTCACGGTTACAGATTGCAAATTCAACTGTCATAAACGATGTGCGCCCAAAGTGCCAAACAACTGCCTTGGAGAAGTGTCTAAAAATGAAGGCAAGTTTCACTTTAGATAGTCATTTGCTTTAAGTGTGGCAGATTTTTCCTAGTAAGTGGTGGTCCATCTCATATAGTTTCCAAGAAATGGATGGGATTGAGATATTTTTCTTTCAGTTCTGCAACATTTACTTCAGTTATGAGAGACTGTAGAACGAGAATCATATATAGGACACCAGCTGAATTCTTGGAAGTACCAGAATATTCCTTGAAATATAAACAGAATTATGAATGTGAAATGATGTCACTGTTTTATTTTAAAATCTCTCCCACACTACCGCTCTGATATTCTTTGTATTTTCCGCTTTTCGTTCCTTCTTTCTTCTTTAAAAAAACAGGGTTTCTCTGGCATACTTAATTTTCTACTATTCTCTTTGCCTACACCTTGTGTGTTTCCACCTGTTGCTCCTCCTCCTCCTCCTCCTCCAGATCTGCTGAGCTCAGGGGCGGAGTCTGATGTGGGGATGGGGGAGGGTTGTGACGACCACGACAGTGACATGAACAGTGGTCTGCGGGATGACATGGAGGAGGCCATAGTGCCTGACTCAGGCCTGCTGGAGGCTGGCCATGGGGAAATGGGAGACCTCCATGACCCAGAGGATGACTGCAACAGGGCTATAAGGTGATTGACTGGGCCTGGGACTAGGACAGGGGGACCCCCAATGGCTACGGCTGTGGATATGTACAGTAGTCATAGGTCCTGTTAAAATATCTATTCTAGCATACTGCTTAGAATGAAGCAATGTACCCTGGCTCAACCCTTTCCCTACCCATAACCCTAGCCCTAGCTTCATGTCCACATTCCAGTTCAACCCTTAGCCTTAACCACAACCCTAACCCTAGCTTCATGTCCACATTCCGGTTCAACCCTTAGCCTTAACCACAACCCTAACCCTAGCTTCATGTCCACATTCCAGTTCAACCCTAACCTTAGCCTCAACCACAACCCTAACCCTAGCTTCATGTCCACATTCCAGTTCAACCCTTAGCCTTAACCACAACCCTAACCCTAGCTTCATGTCCACATTCCAGTTCAACCCTTAGCCTCAACCACAACCCTAACCCTAGCTTCATGTCCACATTCCAGTTCAACCCTTAGCCTTAACCACAACCCTAACCCTAGCTTCATGTCCACATTCCAGTTCAACCCTTAGCCTCAACCACAACCCTAACCCTAGCTTCATGTCCACATTCCAGTTCAACCCTTAGCCTTAACCACAACCCTAACCCTAGCTTCATGTCCACATTCCAGTTCAACCCTTAGCCTCAACCACAACCCTAACCCTAGCTTCATGTCCACATTCCAGTTCAACCCTTAGCCTTAACCACAACCCTAACCCTAGCTTCATGTCCACATTCCAGTTCAACCCTTAGCCTCAACCACAACCCTAACCCTAGCTTCATGTCCACATTCCGGTTCAACCCTTAGCCTTAACCACAACCCTAACCCTAGCTTCATGTCCACATTCCGGTTCAACCCTTAGCCTTAACCACAACCCTAACCCTAGCTTCATGTCCACATTCCAGTTCAACCCTTAGCCTTAACCACAACCCTAACCCTAGCTTCATGTCCACATTCCGGTTCAACCCTTAGCCTCAACCACAACCCTAACCCTAGCTTCATGTCCACATTCCGGTTCAACCCTTAGCCTTAACCACAACCCTAACCCTAGCTTCATGTCCACATTCCAGTTCAACCCTAACCTTAGCCTCAACCCCGACCTTAGCTTCATGTCCACATTCCAGTTCAACCCTAACCTTAGCCTCAACCCCAACCCTAACCCTAATCATAGTTTCATATCCACATCCCCGTTCTAACCTAACCCTAACTTCATGTCCACACCTCAGCTCAACCCTGACCCAATCCATAACCCTAACTGAGTCCTGAAGTTGAGAAGAAAAGCATTCACACTGCCAGAGTTTTTATGTTTGACTCCCTTTATTCCAAAGCCCATCTACTAGCAACAACATCCCGCTGATGCGAGTGGTCCAGTCAGTCAAAAACACCAAGAGGAAAAGTAGCAATATCATGAAGGAAGGTTGGCTAGTGCACTTCAGCAGCAAAGACACTCTGGTAAGTCTGATTATATTAATGTATTTTTATCACACCAACTAATCAATCTGCTGTAGAATGGCAAAATTACATGATTTCTGGAAAACCTGCACATTTTGGAAAACGTACTGAAAATTTGCAACACTGATGTTCTGCCATTTTATAGACTTCATCATCTTTTCTGTGTTTTTTTGTAATGTTTTGTGTGTTTTGTGTAAGTTATTTTGTGAATGCATGTCTTTTAATGTTAAATGTTGTTTTTATTTAGTCAAATCTTGTAAGGGCTATCTGAAGAGAGAGTGGAGCGGAGTTAGTGTTCATCATTTAATAGAACAACGTGAACACTATACAAAAACAAGAAAAGAGAAAACCGACAGCCAACAGTCCTGTCAGGTGCAAACACTAACAGAAACAATTACCCACAAAACCCAAAGGAAAAACATGCTCCTTATGTGTGACTCCCAATCAGCAACAACGAGCTTCAGCTGTGCCTGATTGGGAGCCACACACACACACACACACACACGGCCCAAAACAAAAAAATACAAAAACATAGAAAAAGGAACATAGAACGCCTACCCAATGTAACACCCTGGCCTAACCAAAATAAAGAACAAAAAACCCCTCTCTATGGCCAGGGCGTTACAAATCTGCTATGGGCACTGACCTATGGCATAATAGATGCTTTATGAGTAGATGGAAACCCCCATTGCCAAGAGGTGGAACGCACCAGGAAAATATGTTATGTTGTCCCAGTGTGTGCAAGGCTCTCTATCTGTTTCCACTTCAGAGGAAAAGACACTACTGGAGGCTGGACAGTAAATGCATCACGCTTTTCCAGAATGACACAGGCAGCAAATACTACAAGGTAAGAAATCAATTGAGATGTTATATAGATTATTATGGGTGAGTGGTGAATGAAATCTAGGAACTGAAGTTAATGCAAACTAATTTACTGTAATTTAGAGTTTGAATAAGACGAGGTAAACATGCAGTTTTACACTGTACTCCGTATAGATAAGCAGGCTGCAATCACTTTTTCATATAAAGACTTAGTAAGATATCATGTAATTTGTAGCAAGAAATAAGCAGCCTGGACCAAGACATTGATCAGATTGAAATATCATGTTTATATTAAAATGCAAGTGCTCTAACCACTGTAAAACGACTGCTACTACAACAATCAATCAAATGTATTTCATAAAGCACTTTGTACAACAGCTGTTGTCACAAAGCACTTGACAGTAACCTGGCCTAGTCCCCAAACAGCAAAGAGTAATACTACTTCTGCTATGTGGCAGGAAATTCCATTGTCAGAGGTGTTGTCTCTGGACCCAGCCAAGACCTTCAACCTGCTGTCTGAGGGCTCCAACGCCCACTGCTTTGAGATCGCCACGGGCAGCTTGGTCTACTATGTTGGGGAGAACCTTGCGAGGCCGGAGGGCCCGGGGAGCATGTCGGCCCACAGCAGTATGCTGGTCAGCGGGGTCGGGCCAGATGTGGCCAGGATGTGGGAGATGGCCATCCAGCATGCCCTCATGCCCGCCATCTCTAAAGGACTGTCACACGGGTCACGTCACAGTGGCCACAGTAAGTATAGGCAGAGTTAATTGGATAGATGGTGGGATAGATTGACTCTTATAGAAATGAATGTAATTGAATTGAAGCAACCTTGTTTTACTCAGCACTAGGGTTGCAAAATTCTGGTAACGTTCCCAAAATTCCCAGGTTTTCCAGAAATCCTGCTTGGAAGATTCCTGGAATCAGGAGGGGAATAGGCAGGAAATCCTAAAGCCTCCAACCAGGATTTCTGGGAATTTGGGGAAAGTTACCAGAATTTTGTAACCCTACTCAGCACTAGGAAGGAACACTCTCAAGGTTATAGTATGGAAGACTATTAACTCTTATGGAATACTCTTAACTCTTATGGAATACTCTTAACTCTTATGGAATACTCTTAACTCTTATGGAATACTCTTAACTCTTATGGAATACTCTTAACTCTTATGGAATACTCTTAACATTTCCCTTACACCAACAGAGGATGTTTCCATCAGTATTTCAGTGTCCAACTGCCAGATTCAAGAGAACGTGGTAAGTAGGATTTGGTCTCACGTTATTTTAATGACTTTGGGTATATTTTTATTTTCAGATTTAGTGACTACAATATTGGTCATAATATATCTATATTATATATAATAATGCGGTAACAATATATTGCGGGTCATGTCTGCTCCTCTTGCATGGTTAGATTATTTTTTAGATTTTGTAGGATTTCAAAAAAATAATAGACAAAAGACAGTCGACAACTTAACATTCCACAGACATAGATCCACTAAACTAGACATGACAGTGGCTGGGACTGTCCAAACTTCAACATAAAGAAAAAAGCTGAATGCGTGGTTAGATTTCTGAGGTAACATCATCTTCTAAGTAGCTCAAATGGAGATTATTTTGATTACCCACTCAGCCGAGCAGTTGCCATAGCTACTCTCGATAATTAGTCACAGTACCACTGGTTATAATTATATTTCTGGGCAACTCTTCCAGTCGTGTTTGAGATTAGTGGGTATTAAGTTGTCATGTGAGAAGAGATAAAAATGGTTGTAGACAAATCAAAAACTAAATATTTGTGACAGTATACACATTTAAACCCATTGACTGGATTTTCACACCTACAGGATATCAGCTCAGTGTATCAGATATTCCCGGATGAAGTCCTTGGATCGGGCCAATTTGGGATTGTTTATGGAGGTGATGCATTTGTACCTCCTTGTCACACTGATAACCTGGCAAAAAAAGTGTTAACTTGATTGCACGAGGGACACAGCCTTTTATAATAATTCTCTCCTGATCTCATGCCAGGAGGTGTTTATTATATTGTGAAATAATGCAGTACATTGTTAAAAGGGGGTCATCAGATCAATTTTAATCTTTTGGAAAAGTATTTGAGATAATCATTAATTCTGAGAAGTAAAACCTGTATAAACCTGTAACCTGCCTTTAATTTCTCCATAATATAATGTCTCCATACTACAGGAAAGCACCGAAAAACTGGCCGGGATGTAGCAATTAAGATCATCGACAAGTTACGCTTCCCCACCAAGCAGGAGAGCCAGCTACGCAATGAGGTCGCCATCCTTCAGGTAAACACACCAGCATGCGTGGTCCTGTGTGCTCCTATGAAACACACACACTATTAGAACCTTTTTCTCAGATGTTGCCAGACGCACGTTATGATGAACACATGAGAGGAAAAACAACAGATGTAAAGACAAAAATAGAGATATTGTCTCGGTAGGTAAATAATGAAGTTATTATCATGACAACACAGTGGGTGTTTGGAGAGCCTGTCGAGCTCTCTGCCTGCTTCCTTTAAAAGGCTTCTGTGTTTCTGTTTTTACTTCCTAGAACCTGCACCACCCTGGGGTAGTGAACCTGGAGTGCATGTTTGAGACGCCGGAGCGCGTCTTCGTTGTCATGGAGAAGCTCCACGGAGACATGCTGGAGATGATCCTGTCCAGTGAGAAGGGGAGGCTGCCTGAACGCATCACCAAGTTCTTCGTCTCACAGGTAACCCTGGCTGACAAGCGTTGTCGCTCAAAGACAATGGATGGATGTGCTGTAGCAGTGCCACACACCTGCTTTTACTGTGACACTCACATACTGTATACTGTATAGAAACACAGTCAGTGAAGTAAGTGGCTTACAGGTATGTATTTTTTTAATGTATTTTTCTGATAATAATATCATAATATTAGTTTAATCATGTGTTGTTGCACTTTTCACTATGATATGCAATGTATTTATTTACTTCAAGTAGCTCTTTGCTGTAGTCAAATGACCTAGTGGTCTCATGGCTGGAATGTTATTCATGTCTTTCATCATTTCATAATTAATAAACATGATTTCTTTTTAAATGCAGAAAATCCGGTGTTTCTATGTCAAACAAACATTGTTGTTATATTTCAGTCTTCTGTGATGTATATAAAGTGTAATACTGGGATGCAAACTCTCAATGTAATACATTTCAACTCTATATCTGACATGATACAGGTGTCTTCCTTTTTTAAGACCATAACCATGTGTGTGAGGTGTATACTTTTGTTTCAAAGTAGATTTGTTTAAGACTACCAAGAAACAGTCAGTGTGAACCTGATTTAGCTCATTGCAGTAATGTTTGACAGTATATAAATGCAAATGACCAGATTATATTAAATGTTTTAGTCATTCCTAATTAAAGTAATCATTCACCGTGGACAAATCATTAATTTCACATATTTTTCAGATTCTTCAGGCTCTTCGTCATCTCCACTTCAAGAATATCGTCCACTGTGACCTCAAACCAGAGAACGTCTTACTGGCGTCTGCAGATGCTTTTCCACAAGTAAGCAAACATCCAGCTCAGCCTCCAAACAAGCCAAAACAGAAACATCAATTTCACAGACATAAACAGACATTCATCTATCAGTCTACTCTAAGATAATGTGGATGATTATGGAAACTGCATGCTCAGTGTCTCTACAATGTTCTATGTCTCTTGATTTTAATGATACACTCCCAATTATGCTGCCCTTCTCTCCATAGCCATAGCCCTGTACTGCTCTGTACTGTACTATGAGTCACTGTTTTAGGCATGGCCAGGCATCAGATGGGTGTTAAACAAATTGCATTTGTGTTATTTACAACAAATATTTTCTGAAAGGGAAGAAGGAGAGTCCGTTCTTATATATCTGTATTTCATTTCCCCAAATATGCTCTGGCAACATCACTGGCATCATTATAGTGCTGAGTACTGACATCCTCTGGCAACATCACTGGCATCATTATAGTGCTGAGTACTGACATCCTCTGGCAACATCACTGGCATCATTATAGTGCTGAGTACTGACATCCTCTGGCAACATCACTGGCATCATTATAGTGCTGAGTACTGACATCCTCTGGCAACATCACTGGCGTCATTATAGTGCTGAGTACTGACATCCTCTGGCAACATCACTGGCGTCATTATAGTGCTGAGTACTGACATCCTCTGGCAACATCACTGGCGTCATTATAGTGCTGAGTACTGACATCCTCTGGCAACATCACTGGCGTCATTATAGTGCTGAGTACTGACATCCTCTGGCAACATCACTGGCGTCATTATAGTGCTGAGAACTGACATCCTCTGGCAACATCACTGGCGTCATTATAGTGCTGAGAACTGACATCCTCTGGCAACATCACTGGCGTCATTATAGTGCTGAGAACTGACATCCTCTGGCAACATCACTGGCATCATTATAGTGCTGAGAACTGACATCCTCTGGCAACATGACTGGCGTCATTATAGTGCTGAGAACTGACATCCTCTGGCAACATCACTGGCATCATTATAGTGCTGAGAACTGACATCCTCTGGCAACATCACTGGCATCATTATAGTGCTGAGAACTGACCACTCTGCAGTCTTGCCAAAGTCTATTTTGGTAGAATTCTGTAGCTACAATAAATCGTCTGTAGACTATATCATGTCCATGTCGAACAGACAGTGTGATAACGTTAACTGGCCTTCTGGGTCATCCTTGCCAGCTGATTATTATTATGTCTGTGGAACCAACTGTTTGGATGGCGAACATACAGGATGTTATGTATTAGAGCGTTGGACTAGTAACCGAAAGGTTGCAAGTTCGAATGCCAGAGCTGACAAGGTACAAATCTGTCGTTCTGTCCCTGAACAGGCAGTTAACCCACTGTTCCTAGGCCGTCATTGAAAATAAGAATTTGTTCTTAACTGACTTGCCTAGTTAAATAAAGGTAAAATAAAAAAATAAAAATGAGCCTTCTCTAACAAGTCTTAGTCCAGTTACTCTAGTATGAAACCCTTGATTACCACCGCACTTTCTCATGTTCAAGTGAATACGAGACTTGGAACTGTGGCAGTGCAATATTCACTACCACACATGACCGTGTCTCAAACGTCACTGATATTCCCAACATACTGGGGAATCTAGTGTAATTTGAGACACACCCTATCTGTGTCTCAGGTGAAGCTGTGCGACTTTGGCTTTGCCCGCATCATTGGAGAGAAGTCTTTCCGTCGGTCAGTGGTGGGCACTCCGGCCTACCTGGCCCCTGAGGTCCTGAGGAATAAAGGCTACAACCGCTCCCTGGACATGTGGTCTGTAGGGGTCATCATCTACGTCAGCCTCAGCGGCACCTTCCCCTTCAACGAGGACGAGGACATTCATGACCAGATCCAGAATGCTGCCTTCATGTACCCACCCAACCCCTGGAAGAAGGTGTCCCAGGAAGGTGGGTGTCTGTCGAGCAGCAATGACTCATGCATTACTGTGATAACTGCATTACTGTAAAATAACATTTGATATAGTTGTGTTGGAATGATACATCATTACTCTGAAAATCAGACTAGAATAGCCTCTTCCTGAGTCTCTGTTCGATTTTGTAATCATATAGTGAATGTTTGCTACACGGTCAGAATGCCTTTTATGATCATCTGATTTAGTAGCGGTGTGTGGGTAAAATCACTGGAGAACCCAAGCCAGAAAGAAAAGCCATATTACAACCTATGTGTTGTCATAATTGCGTTGTTTGCTCTAGTTACCATTAGCCTTCAACATCTAGCTACATATTGAACTTCCGTCCTCTCAGTCCAGGGGCACAATGTATGAATTTATGTTTGGATTAGAATCGGCATTATAATCATTGGCCAGTACGGAGAATTAAGTAAAACCACAAGCCCAAATCCCTATCTCCATCCATGGCTAATTTAGGAAAGGGACAATTTTAGCTAGCTAGCTAGCCACCGGAGGACACCAACACAGCTAGATGCAACAATTTAAGTTGTTTCTGTCAATTACATATTTATTTTTATGCGATGTGATAGGAGTGAAGCAAAATCCAAACTGGCTTCCCTTGACACTTTATTTTGGTGTGCCAGGACCATTCACTATTGTGCTTGCTCAGTTTAGCTCAAAGCTGATTGGCTATTATTTTATACTTTTTTGTCAATGGAGGCCAAATGCTCGCTGGCTTCCCTTGCATTGAATGGTACGGGCGGCAACAATGTCATACTCTTTATAACCAGACAGAATCAGACAGATGTCATACACATACAGAAACAGAGGGGCGCTGTTTCGCTCACTCAGATGCTTTCTCCGGTGAGATACATTCAGCCTCTTGCAAATTGAAGAAAAATTATGAAACACAGAGACGAATGATAAATAAAAATAAAAAATTTTCCCATGAATACACGCCATACATTTACGAAGTCAGTGAGTCAGTTTTATGTTTATCTGAGGGAGTCTGCAGATTTTATATAATTGATTCGTCTTAGGGCCTGTCTAGCATAGGAACCTCTCTTATCACAATTGTTCTCACCTTTAGTGCTCCATGGCTCACAAAACGACTATGAAAGCCTACAACACAAATCCTGGCCCCAACAACTATGCTGCTATTGAATTGAGCGGATGGCATGCGTCATTGTCCGAGAGATGGAAAAGGAAGGAAAGAAAGTCTGTGTGTGTTTGTGTGTGTGTGAGAGAGAGAGAGAGAGAGAGAAAGGGAAGAGAAAGCAACAGAAGGAGTGTATGTGTGTGTGTGTGTGTGTGTGTGTGTGTGTGTGTGTGTGTGTGTGTGTGTGTGTGTGTGTGTGTGTGGTGTGTGTGTGTGTGTGTGTGTGTGTGTGTGTGTGTGTGTGTGTGCGTGTGCGTGTGTGTGCGAGAGAGAGACAGAGGGAAGAGAAAGCAACAGAGGGAGAGTGTGTGTGTGTGCTTGAGAGAGAGGGAGGAATAGACAGAGGGGGGGAGAGAGAGAGTGTGAGAGAGAGAGAACCAATTCTTGTTGCAGCCTATTCATGTGCATAATGCCAAGCGATCCCTGGTACTATAGAGGAGTGGCCTAAAGGTCAAGAATCCCAACTGGGACTCAGAGAACCATGACCCTTGAAATAATCTTAACATGATGTTGGCTTTGCTCATTAGCCCTTGCATGGCTCTGAAAGGGGCCAGCACCAAATCCTCTAGGTTTCCCACCATGAGTTATCCTCTGACGGCCTGCTTTGTTGTTCCAGCAATTGACCTCATTAATAACTTGCTGCAAGTCAAGATGAGGAAGCGCTACAGCGTGGACAAGTCGCTCAGCCATGCCTGGCTACAGGTAAGCCTTACTCTGGACTAAACTAGATATTTGACATAAATCATTACAGATATAGAAACAAGTCTCTCAGCCATCCTGGCTACAGATAAGCTCTCCCTACTGCATACTCTCCATACTGCATATATCACAAATTAGTTTAAAAAATAATGACATTTTCGGGCCGTCTTTCAGCCATCCCTGGCTACAGATAAGCTACCCTTCCATAGCTGCAGAAAGTATGGGTGCTGCAGCACCCCCTGAAAAATTACAATTTTAAAAATATTAATAAAAATATATATTTATATAAAAATGTAAAAAAGTCGTGCACTGGGCCTTTAGTAGTATTATCGGACTGATATAGACCACAGGAGGTTGGTGGACCTTAATTGGGGAGGACAGGATCGTGGCAATGGCTGAAGTGGAATGAGTGGAATGGTATCAAATACATCAAACTTATAGTTTCCATGTGTTTGATGCCATTCCATTTCCTCCGTTTCAGCCATTATTATGAGCCGTCCTCCCCTCAGCAGCCTCCCCTGATATAGACGTCTGTAGTGCGTGCAAAACAAAAAAATCTGCATCTCCACTTAGTTGTATAATTAAGAACAGTATCTTGCAGGATTCAATAGGTGATATTGTAAGAGTAGTTGCCATGCCCCTTTCTCTCCTATTGTCACTCTAATGGAATCCAGAAAGAACTAAACCCTTTCCTCAAAGATTTACATCAAAAGGTGCAAAGTTATGACAGAAAACATCCACATCAAATTAAATTGTTTTCTTGATCAAATAACATCACTTTTTGTGCAATATTAAATTACCATCCTTACAAACCACTTAATGTAAAGGTACGTTACTGTATTGTGCATAGGCTGGTTATCTAGGTTTGTACCTGCAGACTTTCTATCACCACGATGAAAAACAATGCACAATGCAGTAATTGAGGACATTGAGACATAAGTGATTTATGATGATGTAATGTGGGAATGTGGCTCAGTTGGTATGGTGTGCCACTTGCAATGCTAGGGTTGTGGGTTCGATACCCATGGGGGACCAGTATGAAAATGTATCCACTCACTACTGAAAAGGAATGAAAATAACTTTTCAGTTTTCACATAGAAAGAAGTTGCATTTGCGAAGTATTTCAAGAAACTGGATAACATGCAGTACCAGTCAAAAGTTTGGACACAACTACTCATTCAAGGGTTTTTCTTTATTTTTACTATTTTCTACGTTATAGAATAATAGTGAAGACATCAAAATTATGAAATAACACATATGGAATCATGTAGTAACCAAAAAAGTGTTTTACAAATAAAAATATATTGTATATTTGAGATTCTTCAAATAGCCACCCTTTGCCGTGATGACATCTTTGCACACTCTTGGCATTCTCTCAACCAGCCTCACCTGGAATGCTTTTAGAACTGTCTTGAAGGAGTTCCCACATTTGCTGAGCACTTGTTGGCTGCTTTTCCTTCAGTCTGTGGACCAACTCATCCCAAACCATCTCAATTAGGTTGAGATTGAGTGATTGTGGAGGCCAGGTCATCTGATGCAGCACTCCATCACTCTCCTTCTTGGTCAAATAGCCCTTACACAGCCAGAATGTTGTGGTAGCCATGCTAGTTAAGTATGCCTTGAATTCTAAATGAATCACTGACAGTGTCACCAGCAAAGCACCCCCAAACCATCACACCTCCTCCTCCATGCTTCATGGTGAAACCACACATGCGGAGATCATCTGTCTCACAAAGACATGACGGTTGGAACCAAAAATCTCAAATTTGGACTCATCAGACCAATGGACAGATTTCCACCGGTCTAATGTCCATTGCTCATGTTTCTTTGCCCAAACAAGTCTCTTCTTCTTATTGGTGTCCTTTAGTAGTGGTTTCTTTGCAGAAATTCAACCACGAAGGCTTTATTCACACATTCTCCTCTGAACAGTTGAAGTTGAGATGTGTCTGTTACTTGAACTCTGTGAAGCACTTATTTGGGCTGCAATCTGAGGTGCAGTTAACTCTAATGAACTTATCCTCTGCAGCAGAGGTAACTCTGGGTCTTCCTTTCCTGTGGCGGTCCTCATGAGAGCCAGTTTCATAATAGCGCTTGATGGTTTTTGTGACTGCACTGGAAAGAAACTTTCCAACTCAATTTTTCTCATTTACTGACTTTCATGTCTTAAAGTAATGATGGACTGTCATTTCTCTTTGCTTATTTGAGCTGTTCTTGCCATAATATAAACTTGGTCTTTTACCAAATAGGGCTATCGTCTGTATTCCAACCCTACCTTGTCACAACACAACTGACTGGCTCAAAGGCATTAAGAAGGAAAGAAATTCCACAAACTTTTAACTTTTAACAAGACACACCTGTTAATTGAAATGCATTCCAGGTGACAACCTCATGAAGCTGGTTGAGAGATTGCCAAGAGTGTCATCAAGCTGTCATCAAGGCAAAGGGTGGCTACTTTGAAGAATCTCAAATATTAAATATGTTTTCATTTGTTAAACACTTTTTTGGTTACTACATGATTCCGTATGGGTTATTTCATACTTTTGATGTATTCACTATTATTCTACAATGTAGAAAATAATACAAATAAAGGAAAATCCTTGAATGAGTAGGTGTGTCCAAACTTTTGACTGGTATTGAATATCAAGCAAGTATTTTTATATTCCACAAGTATTATCAGATTATCTGTTTTGTTCAGATAATCATCAGACTCAAGTTAGAAATGATGGTAAACAGTAATACATATAGTTTTTAAAAAATCACAAAAGCAGTGCACTGGGCCTTTAATAGTACAGTATGTCTACAACGTGGGGGGGGGGAAACTTCTTTAAATTAGAGATTTAACAGACAATGTAACAGATAAAAAGAGGTACTGTACATATCACAAAGGAGTAAGAAGACTTATTGTATTTGGATAAGTCTGTCAGCCATCCAGTAAGTATTTTATATTATTTTTTCATTTTTATTTTTTTATCCCGTTTTTCTCCTAAATTTCATGGGATCCAATTGGTAGTTACAGTCTTGTCTCCTCACTGCAATAAGCCGCACTGCTTCTTGACACAATGCCCACTTAACCCAGAACCACCAATGTGTCGGAGGAAACACCGTGCTCCTGGCGATCGTGTCAGCGTGCACTGCGCCCGGCCCGCTACAGGAGTCGCTAGTGTACGATGGGACGAGGACATCCCTGCCGGTCAAACCCTCCCCTAACCCGGATGACGCTGGGCCAATTGTGCGCCGTCCCATGGGTCTCCCGGTCGCGGCCGGCTACGACAAAGCCTGGACTCAAACCCAGAATCTCTAGTGGCACAGCTAGCACTGCGATGCAGTGCCTTAGACCACTGCGCCACTCGGGAGGCCGGCCACACTAAGTCTGTCAGACCCCCCTGGCTACACTAAGTCTGTCAGACCCCCCTGGCTACACTAAGTCTATCAGACCCCCATGGCTACACTAAGTCTGTCAGACCCCCATGGCTACACTAAGTCTATCAGACCCTCCTGGCTACACTAAGTCTATCAGACCCCCCTGGCTACACTAAGTCTGTCAGACCCCCCTGGCTACACTAAGTCTGTCAGACCCCCCTGGCTACACTAAGTCTATCAGACCCCCATGGCTACACTAAGTCTGTCAGACCCCCATGGCTACACTAAGTCTATCAGACCCTCCTGGCTACACTAAGTCTATCAGACCCCCCTGGCTACACTAAGTCTGTCAGACCCCCCTGGCTACACTAAGTCTGTCAGACCCCCCTGGCTACACTAAGTCTGTCAGACCCCCTGGCTACACTAAGTCTATCAGACCCCCATGGCTACACTAAGTCTGTCAGACCCCCATGGCTACACTAAGTCTGTCAGACCCCCCTGGCTACACTAAGTCTATCAGACCCCCATGGCTACACTAAGTCTATCAGACCCTCCTGGCTACACTAAGTCTGTCAGACCCCCATGGCTACACTAAGTCTGTCAGACACTCCTGGCTACACTAAGTCTATCAGACCCCCATGGCTACACTAAGTCTATCAGACCCTCCTGGCTACACTAAGTCTGTCAGACCCCCATGGCTACACTAAGTCTGTCAGACCCTCCTGGCTACACTAAGTCTCTCAGACACTCCTGGCTACACTAAGTCTATCAGACCCTCCTGGCTACACTAAGTCTATCAGACCCTCCTGGCTACACTAAGTCTCTCAGACACTCCTGGCTACACTAAGTCTCTCAGACACTCCTGGCTACACTAAGTCTATCAGACACTCCTGGCTACACTAAGTCTCTCAGACACTCCTGGCTACACTAAGTCTCTCAGACACTCCTGGCTACACTAAGTCTGTCAGACCCTCCTGGATACACTAAGTCTCTCAGACACTCCTGGCTACACTAAGTCTATCAGACACTCCTGGCTACACTAAGTCTATCAGACCCTCCTGGCTACACTAAGTCTATCAGACACTCCTGGCTACACTAAGTCTATCAGACACTCCTGGCTACACTAAGTCTATCAGACACTCCTGGCTACACTAAGTCTGTCAGACCCTCCTGGCTACACTAAGTCTGTCAGACACTCCTGGCTACACTAAGTCTGTCAGACCCCCCTGGCTACACTAAGTCTATCAGACACTCCTGGCTACACTAAGTCTCTCAGACACTCCTGGCTACACTAAGTCTGTCAGACCCTCCTGGCTACACTAAGTCTATCAGACACTCCTGGATACACTAAGTCTGTCAGACACTCCTGGATACACTAAGTCTGTCAGACACTCCTGGCTACACTAAGTCTGTCAGACCCCCTGGCTACACTAAGTCTCTCAGACACTCCTGGCTACACTAAGTCTATCAGACCCTCCTGGCTACACTAAGTCTCTCAGACACTCCTGGATACACTAAGTCTGTCAGACACTCCTGGATACACTAAGTCTGTCAGACACTCCTGGCTACACTAAGTCTGTCAGACACTCCTGGATACACTAAGTCTGTCAGACACTCCTGGCTACACTAAGTCTATCAGACACTCCTGGATACACTAAGTCTATCAGACACTCCTGGCTACACTAAGTCTCTCAGACACTCCTGGCTACACTAAGTCTATCAGACACTCCTGGCTACACTAAGTCTGTCAGACACTCCTGGCTACACTAAGTCTCTCAGACACTCCTGGCTACACTAAGTCTATCAGACACTCCTGGATACACTAAGTCTATCAGACACTCCTGGCTACACTAAGTCTGTCAGACACTCCTGGCTACACTAAGTCTGTCAGACCCCCCTGGCTACACTAAGTCTATCAGACCCTCCTGGCTACACTAAGTCTATCAGACACTCCTGGCTACACTAAGTCTGTCAGACACTCCTGGCTACACTAAGTCTCTCAGACACTCCTGGCTACACTAAGTCTGTCAGACACTCCTGGATACACTAAGTCTGTCAGACACTCCTGGCTACACTAAGTCTGTCAGACACTCCTGGATACACTAAGTCTATCAGACCCTCCTGGCTACACTAAGTCTGTCAGACACTCCTGGCTACACTAAGTCTATCAGACCCTCCTGGCTACACTAAGTCTGTCAGACACTCCTGGCTACACTAAGTCTCTCAGACACTCCTGGCTACACTAAGTCTGTCAGACCCTCCTGGCTACACTAAGTCTATCAGACACTCCTGGCTACACTAAGTCTATCAGACACTCCTGGCTACACTAAGTCTATCAGACCCTCCTGGCTACACTAAGTCTCTCAGACACTCCTGGATACACTAAGTCTCTCAGACACTCCTGGATACAGGTAAGCCCTACAGCAAGAGAGATGAGAGACATGAGTTTGTCATCCAACAGCCGCATAAAATCCTGCTAAATGATTTTTTGTGACACAATCAAAAGAAAACAATTGAAACTGTAGGCTAATGCTAACTACTGTGTCCCTGCTAATGATGTCCTTCTCAGGACTACCAAATGTGGCTGGACCTACGTGGCCTAGAATGGAAGATGCATGAGCGCTACGTCACGCATGAGAGCGATGACTCCCGCTGGGAACGCCACGCTGAGCAGCACGGCCTGACGTACCCCGCCCACCTGGTCAACCCACACGCCGATGTCAGCGAGGGGGTGGAGCCTGACCCCGAGTCGGAGGAGGTGGACACCATGGCGGCCACGATGGCGGCCCTCAGCGACAGAGTCAGCGTGATGTGAATACTGTAAATGCAGGGCTACTGCCCCCTTTAGAGTCAACGTGCTGTAGTACTGAACACTGCTGCCTCTGCCCCCTTTAGAGTCAACGTGCTGTAGTACTGAACACTGCTGCCTCTGCCCCCTTTAGAGTCAACGTGCTGTAGTACTGAACACTGCTGCCTCTGCCCCCTTTAGAGTCAACGTGCTGTAGTACTGAACACTGCTGCCTCTGCCCCCTTTAGAGTCAACGTGCTGTAGTACTGAACACTGCTGCCTCTGCCCCCTTTAGAGTCAACGTGCTGTAGTACTGAACACTGCTGCCTCTGCCCCCTTTAGAGTCAACGTGCTGTAGTACTGAACACTGCTGCCTCTGCCCCCTTAAGAGTCAACGTGCTGTAGTACTGAACACTGCTGCCTCTGCCCCCTTTAGAGTCAACGTGCTGTAGTACTGAACACTGCTGCCTCTGCCCCCTTTAGAGTCAACGTGCTGTAGTACTGAACACTGCTGCCTCTGCCCCCTTTAGAGTCAACGTGCTGTAGTACTGAACACTGCTGCCTCTGCCCCCTTAAGAGTCAACGTGCTGTAGTACTGAACACTGCTGCCTCTGCCCCCTTTAGAGTCAACGTGCTGTAGTACTGAACACTGCTGCCTCTGCCCCCTTTAGAGTCAACGTGCTGTAGTACTGAACACTGCTGCCTCTGCCCCCTTTAGAGTCAACGTGCTGTAGTACTGAACACTGCTGCCTCTGCCCCCTTTAGAGTCAACGTGCTGTAGTACTGAACACTGCTGCCTCTGCCCCCTTAAGAGTCAACGTGCTGTAGTACTGAACACTGCTGCCTCTGCCCCCTTTAGAGTCAACGTGCTGTAGTACTGAACACTGCTGCCTCTGCCCCCTTTAGAGTCAACGTGCTGTAGTACTGAACACTGCTGCCTCTGCCCCCTTTAGAGTCAACGTGCTGTAGTACTGAACACTGCTGCCTCTGCCCCCTTTAGAGTCAACGTGCTGTAGTACTGAACACTGCTGCCTCTGCCCCCTTTAGAGTCAACGTGCTGTAGTACTGAACACTGCTGCCTCTGCCCCCTTTAGAGTCAACGTGCTGTAGTACTGAACACTGCTGCCTCTGCCCCCTTTAGAGTCAACGTGCTGTAGTACTGAACACTGCTGCCTCTGCCCCCTTTAGAGTCAACGTGCTGTAGTACTGAACACTGCTGCCTCTGCCCCCTTTAGAGCCGTCTCACTCCCTCCACAACACAACACACCACAGCACAACTGACTCACTGACTGACTGAGCCCTCCACTCTCAGCCAGCAGCTAGGGGCTCGATATCCAAACCCTGCCTTTAAACTAACTGCCTAACTAACAATTAATCCCATTTCTAATTGTCTGTATATGAGTCAATCAGGTGTATTGCCTACCTGCCTAATGAAAGACAATCTAATTTCTTATACTGTAAAACTCTGGGTGTGAAGGATCATCCAAGTGTACTGTATGTTAAGTCAACAGCAGCAAACAATCCCCCCCAAAAAGCCAGCTAAACGATTTAGTCAAAACCAAAATGAGATGTGTTTCACTGTGATTGGGTGCAACCCAACGAGACAGCTCAGGACTAACCTTAGTGGTGTTAAGAGTGAGAAAGGATACTATTATTACTAACGTTTTATTTCACTCTTGAATGTACCTTTATATGATGACATGGTAAGAATTCACAAAAAAACAGTATAGCTAGAAATGATGGAAAGACAAAGACAGAGAGGGAGATAGAGAGCGGGCTCTGTAGGCTTCAAGAGTATGGAGACAAATCCTGAGGCCTGGATACAGAGAAACAGTGAATGTAGAATACCTGTAAGCATTTGTTCTCATCAAGAGCTAGCTGCTTTTCTAGTGTATAGTGTTGAAATGTGTTCATGATGGGACGCTGAATGTTGCGTATGTGGCTACTGTACAGTATGTTTGTGCTCTTTGCGCAATTGCAACCAGCCTTTAATGCATTTTTGCCTACAGGGAAAACATTATTTTCTCTGGCTACACATTTAAATAAATATATTTCAAAGCTGATATGTAAGCGTTTAATACCATGGATTTATTACATGATTTGTGAGTTTGCTTTACATATACACCCCAATGCCTCATATTTTGACCTACATTTGAGTACACTGCAACAGGAGTTATTGAGAACATATGTTTACAAATTGCCAGTTATTTTAAACATGGCACCCATACTCATGCTGCATCTTCATCCATAGCTTAGGGGGACTGCGTAAAGAATGACCATGGAGAATCAGGGAGAAAGATGAGGGCAAAAGAGCCATTCCTCTTACTGGGAGAAGAACGTCAAGCCAGAGGTGAGACAAAACCATATGCACATTAGCTGAATGATGAGAGAGAGGCACTATTATTCACATGGAGATTCATGTTGATATTACATGTATATGATCGAGAGCTGGTTGAATCGGATGGTTTATTATAGGTATGAAAGCCTAAGTACAGTAGGTTGGGTAATTCATTCGGGGGACTGATTCATAATCAATTTCCAGAGCAATACGGGTTTTAAAAATATATATATATTTTAGAGATAAGTTATCCGTTTTCATACTTTGGAGATATGAAGGCAAATAACTTATGCTGGTTTATACTGGCACATTGGAAAGTTACACGCACTGTTGAATGTACAACAATTACTATTCTACCATGAGATGGCGCTCAATACAAAATGTTTTCCGTGTTAGTCAATGGATCAGGGTCCACGCATACCTACTTTGTGTTTAGTTGGGCACCAGGGGCCACAAGAAAAACATACAAAATTAAGAAAGACGGTAAATGAAAACATGCATTCCATACAAGACAAAAACATGAATATATGAATTACCAGCTTTGTGACTCTTATCGGAAGCCCAAACAAATAAGAGCAGAAGTGATTGCTTCAGGTAAAATGATTTACAAACACTAAGACGTACGTTTCTATCGAACATTTAACTATTAGGAATAATAGTTATCCTTCCATCCTTCCATAAACACTACCCTGCTAAAACTACCATAAACTTAAATTACCAAATTAATGTCTTAAAATTATTTTATTGAGTGGATTAGAACCAGCGCAAATATGTTGATTTATCTCATAGTTTCTGTTGAATATAAAGGAATGCAGTATGCAATGGTGTGCACTTCTCGGCGTGATTGTCAAAATAGTGGACGAGGTTGTACACTTTTCCTTCTTTGAAAGCTTGGTCAAATCAAGATTACCTACCAGTATGTGGTATATCGAAAGAGAAAAATGCAGCAGAGAAGCCATCTTCTCTATAAGGATTGCTTTTTGAAAGCATGAATAATTAATAATTAGTATTATTGACTTATTGCAAACATTATTACAAACATATCACAAATTGCAAACTGTAGCCATATTCGATAAGAGTCAGCAATACATGTTTGGGAAGGCAGGATATCCACTTGTTATGGCTGGTTATAGGTATACTCTAATTTGGGTGTGTCTACACGATTGTTCAGGTATAACATTAATGCAACGAAAATGACACTTTCGTCTCCCGAGGATTTGATTAATTAAGCGACGAAATTCGAGACACTGGTTATTACCGATATTCTGATGCTTGAAATAAGCAACTAATTTAGCACAATTGTAATTATTATTGTTTTTATTAAATATTGTATTACCATTAGCATATTGTTATTATTACTTAGACATTTAACTGATTGTATTATTGATTATAATTTATAGTTAATTATTATTAGTCCTACATTATTATTAACAATGTTATTTTTGTTGTTGTTATTATAAGATCATTATTATTGTTATTTTAATAGGCTATCATAATCTTCATACCATTATTTTCAAAGAAGATTTACTAATACATAATAAATACATGAAACATTATAACATGATAATAATATTTATTTTGCGGGAGATATTCCGCAAATAAACGAGAATTAAAATCTTGTGTCTAGCCTTCCGACACAGTGTGTACGAACAATCAAAGAGAACCAAACAGATATCTCAATAATGATAATCAAATAAAACAGGAAAGTGTATGAAACACGATACAAAGGATGGAACCAATGTTTAGGCCCTACTGGTGAATGAAAATCTCACCTCGAATAGCCCTCATCGTCAGTGGCCCCCCATGTCTGCAAAATAAATGGGCCTAAATTAACCACATTCACATAATTTCATGAATTAACTTGCATATTCTACTTCTGTTTGTAGCATTTTATTAACAATAGAAGAGAGCTGTCGACAACGTTTAGGCTATTTAATAGCGGGTTTTGCAGTAGAAGATATGTAGACTAGTTTATATGCTAATGAGAAATCACAAGTTCTACTGATGATAAACCGTATGTTCTGTTTCCAGATAAAATGCGGAATGGGATTGTGGCATTAGTAGCCTAACTCGTTTATTCATTATATTCCAATTGTTGGCACAAGTAATAATTCCACCAGAAGGAAAACAAAAAAGCTAAATGATATGGTACTTCTGTTAGACAACAACAACGAAAAAAGTCCCTTTGCAAGTTGAGGAGGGTATGTCCATTTTGAGAACATAGCCTTTACCAAACGAGACTCCTTCATGTAGGCTACACTACACTAGTATGTGGTCTTTCTCTTCCTGCACCGTTTAGTGGTGGCTTGTATTCCTCCTCTGATATTGATTTTATGTCAGGACTGTTTTCCTTTCCAGGTTGCCCCCAAAGGATCATTTGAAAAGAGTTTCTCAACTTTGAATATAAAATGCTTGTTGCCAATTAATGCGTCAGTTGGTGTTTATTTGACACAACATCACAAGTACATTTATAGATCAGTGTTGGTTGCCCATGAGCCCGGTACTATAGCGGCGGAAGCGCACTGAGTCCATGTGAACAGAGACGACTCCATTAGCGCGCGGAAATAGCGTGGTGCTGAGTGAATGCCAGTTCGCTGTCTGAAGAATGTACACCTGCAGTTGTACTCCGCCATCCGTCACTCTGCAACTCCAAACACATTCTTCACAACAACCGTGGTCGCATCGGTCAGTGAGCGACGACAGCAGGAGACAACTTTTCAAGCATAACTTAAAAACAGGCCTTCAACATACACACTGCCTACACATAACACTGAGTTTTAAATTACACCCTCTTTAAATATCCCACAGAAAAAAATAGGCCTACATTTATTTTCGCATAATGAAAGTATTTTCATATTCTTTCTTTTCGTTTGTAATTCTGTCCACAACTTGCACTCTCTTTTGGTAATTATGAGACCTCATCCTTATATAACTTAATTTCCTGCACATGCCGATTTTGATAGGGTCTTCATAAATAATACACTCATTGCCAATATATTAGGAAGACAGAAGTGATTTTGCACATTTTAGTCTGTTTGAATTTGATCACAATATGACAACACCCATTCGTGCATGGAATATTCCTTTTTTTGTCTGCAGAAGAGGAAATAAATATTAATATTAGTTTCAAAAATGAAACTTACTTGTCCAATGAATAGGCTATATAGTGTTAGAGGTTGCTAGGTCGTGCACGAGGACAAGTGGAACGAATAAAAGACAGATCACATCTAAAGTATAAAAACATCGGGTTCCGACTGAAACCAGGAATAGCTCATCTAAAGAGCATGACATGCAGACAAATTGAATGAATAACTTTACAAATCACACACTCCACCAGTGGTGTTCTCAATCAAAATATATTTCATCAATTAAACATTCCGTTCATTCCAATTATTCAACAGTATCACCTAGATTAAATGACTCCACCAATGGACCTGAATACAACTACTCACTCACTGCTTGTGTAACTTATGCCCTAGCTCTGAAAAAAAGTGTCAAATAGATTTTAATCTAATAAAGACTAACATTTTTAAAGTACAATTAGTTGTTAGAATTATAATTATTCAAATTTAGTAGAATACACAGATGGAATACCTAATTCCATTAGTTGGAGGTTTGTTAAAAGGGGTTGGGTAAGGGGAGGGGCGGCACACAATCCACAAAAGCGTTTTTTTTTAGGCTGAACTTTGCACTATGCTTCACTCCCTCTGAGAAGCCCTTCCGATGTTGGTGTTGGAGTGCTGAAGCCTTCATTCCCCATCCAAGACAGCCTTCCATCCCCACAGCCAGGCCTCCAAATTAGTGTTGGAGTGCTCCACTATCTTTAATATTTCAGCAATATTGCCATCCCCTTAGTCAAAAGTTCAACTTTAAAACATATATTTTTCCTCTGGATGCCCCCACAGGGAACAGTTCAAGTTCTACAAATTGGGCTAGCTAAATATTATGATAACCTTTTCCCTTCTAATTTGTAGTGGAGTCTGAACACATGTTAGGCTCAACATCAATTACTGTGCAACATTTCAAGTGCATGGCTCATGGAAATGTCAGGGAGCTAGTGGTGGGGAATCAACCTCGCTGCACTGCACCGCACTGTGCCAGAGAGCATCATGGGAACTTATTTAGCCCAAACACAAATGTGCTGTTGTCTCTATCCAATGAGCCCTGTTGCCTCTAGTCGTAGAGAGAGAATCTGGAAAGTCATGAAGCAATTTGTCTGTCAATTAATCGAGAGACAGATTCAGGTTCACAGGCTCTCTCTCCCCTCTCCCTCAAAGTCTGTTTGCCTGGGATTATTTCACACCAGGTCTGTTTATGCTCATATACTTTTGTTTGTTATGGTAGTGCTAGCTGTTTGGGCAACAGAGTAGTTAAGAGGCTCAGAGAGAATTTCCGTGCTGATCGCTCAACGTTCACTCTGTTGCAAAATGTGTCCGACTAGAAAAGAGCGAGAGAGCGAAATAGCCCTGATTATTCCCCCATACTCTCCTAGTAGTGGTTAGATGAAGTTATTCTGGGTCACCACTTCTCTCTCTCTCCGGTAGCCAGAGCAGAGCCACCCGGCGAGCGAGAAGCCCCTCTGTGTCTGAAATTCAATAGTTGGCATCAATGAGCACACCCTGCCTCGCACGCAAGGGGCCAGGAGCGGAAGTGGTCGAGCAGGGTAACATTTCCCTTATTTGGCCCCACCACCACCGTCCACCACCAATACAACAAACTCTGTGCAGTTACACCACCAACACTGCAACCTCCCTGTGTGTTTGTGTTTAGCTGCCAGGGATGCCATACTAACCAAGCGAGTGGTTGCACTCTGCTGGGATTGAGGGAGGCAGGGATTGGATGACTAGCTGTATGGGGATTCTTTGAGTCTCTGTGTGTTCTTGGGCAATGCGGTGGAGATTAGTGGGATTACGGGTTTGGCAGAGGGAGGAGAGTTTAGGGATTAAACAAACCATAATTTCTGTCTCTGCACAGACACAGCATGCCAATGTTAGTGGTCCACTACTTCGCACGGGTCTGCCTGAATCTGCCCTCAGTGCTGTCTGTTGATCCTGCTTCTTCCCCAAAGCATGTACTTCTTCTCACCGGCAATTAAGAGGAACATAAATGTTGGTCCTCCCAACTCTAACTGGGCTGGGCCTGCTCATGTTAGCTTTCTTCGTGTCACTGACGTGCCGTTTATGTCTGTCAGTCACCCACTCTATCTCCCGCTCAGTCAGTCAGTGACTATGTCATGGAGCTGTTTTATTCAGATGAATTCTCAAGTCCGTGTGCCAGTTGGTGGGAATGTAGGTCAGATACAGACAGTAGAATGTTGATGAAAGCTGGACCTGGGTGATTCTGTCTGGAGGGAAAAAGCTGTAGAAATATACGGCTCATCAAATACAGTAGAACCTATATACACATTTCATACATCTCATCAAATACAGTAGTACAGTCTATATACACATTTCATACATGTCATCAAATACAGTAGTACAGTCTATATACACATTTCATACAGCTCTTCAAATACAGTAGTACAGTCTATATACACATGTCATACAGCTCATCAAATACAGTAGTACAGTCTATATACACATTTCATACATCTCATCAAATACAGTAGTACAGTCTATATACACATTTCATACATCTCATCAAATACAGTAGTACAGTCTATATACACATTTCATACATCTCATCAAATACAGTAGTACAGTCTATATACACATTTCATACATCTCATCAAATACAGTAGTAGAGTCTATATACACATTTCATACATCTCATCAAATACAGTAGTAGAGTCTATATACACATGTCATACAGCTCATCAAATAAAGTAGTAGAACTTATATACACATTTCACAGAACAGTAATATAACCTTAGAACAGGTCTGTCTTGTAAAATAGATTTGATCTCAATGAGAATAATCTGTATAAATCAAAGGTTAAATGAAAATAGCATTTGCAATATTCCATATAAGAATGCTGTGAAGTATAAAATAGCTGTTTTTCGTCTTAAGTGGTAGGGTAGTTTCCCCCTACCGCTGCATATTAGTTTGACAGGTGTTTGGCTGGCTTACGATGGAGGAACTCTGTTGAATCTCACACTTAAGATGGAGTGCAAATAGGTTCTTGACCCCCAAGGAACCCTGAATACTAGATAGTTGATTTGATTCAATAAATTGATTGTCATGAACTGTTGTTTATTTTACACTATACAGTGTTGACACAATAAAAGCAAGTATTGAAAAGATCATTTCATCTCTATTTTCTATCACTGTACATGAATCTTACAGTGAGCCTGTCAAGTACAGCATAGACTCAAAAATTAAGACTCACAATAGCAATTCCTAAAATGATGTAACATATTAAACCAGCTTCTTCCAAAGTCTTTCAACGGTATCATTTAGATGACAAGTAAAACACTGCCATCAAATTCGTTGTTTCTATATAAAAATCAATGTGGAAAAATGACTATAATGTAATGGACTCAGTTCCATCTCACTTTTAATGTCCTTTAAGAGAGAAAGAGAGAGCGAGAGAGAGAGTGAGAGAGAGAGAGAGAGCGAGAGAGAGAGAGAGAGAGAGCGAGCGAGAGAGAGCACAATGAGTGGCAGGGTCATAATGAAGGGTATGTTCAGCAGTTGATTTGACAAATTAGGAATTGCGCAAGCATCCCTCCAGTTCCCTGGATCTTTTAATGAGTAAATATTAACAGTAATGGCATGCAGTTTCCCCCGGTCAAATTCACCTTGCTATCTTTCTTGTTCACCTCGTTGACACCATCCGTGTTTGCTGAAGCTGTGTCTAACGTCACCTTGGTAACCATAAAAAAAGCCCCTACTGTAAGCGAGAAAGAGAACATTAGTCCGGAGCTTTAATAAGGGCCCCTATTACAAGCCAATGTTCTAAAGGCATGAAATGAGAGTTACTTTCATATGAGCATCATCATCTCAAAGTCCCTTGATTGGTTTCTCTCGTGTGTCCTTTGTATAAAGTTTCAGGGTAAAATCCCCTTCGGGCATGCAAGTCCTAAATTGAGTTCTAAATTGTTACCTAATTGTTCTCTATATGCTGTTTTTTAATGTTATTCTTTCTTTCTCACAGTAGGGCTGACTGAGAGAGTGCTACTTTGACTTCAATCAGAAAGAGAACATTCTCATGATGTTTTATACACCCTTAAAAAAGGTGCTGTCTACAATCTTAAACTGTGTAGAGGGTACTTTCTTGAGGTAAGACTAACTTACCTTCAACTTGAAGTTAACTTCAACATCAACTTAACTTCAACTTAACTTCAATTTCAACTTAACTTCAACTTACCTTCAACATCAACTTACCTTCAACATCAACTTAACTTCAACTTAACTTCAATTTCAACTTGCCTTCAACTTCAACTTACCTTCAACATCAACTTAACTTCAACTTAACTTCAATTTCAACTTACCTTCAACATCAACTTAACTTCAACTTAACTTCAATTTCAACTTACCTTCAACATCAACTTAACTTCAACTTAACTTCAATTTCAACTTACCTTCAATTTCAACTTAACTTCAATTTCAACTTACCTTCAATTTCAACTTAACTTCAATTTAAACTTACCTTCAACTTATCTTCCATTTCAACTTAACTTCAACTTACTTTTAACTTCAACTTACCTTCAGCTAAGGTCCTTACAGCATGGAGACTGTGTTGAGTGAAGAAGACTGTTAGAAATGCAATCCAATCTTTCCATATGTTGCCTGTGGTATACAGAAACCATGGTAACATGAACTTGTTTTTGTAGAAAAATATGAAAAGTGGACTTGTTTGCAAATTACTGACTACTATTGCGTTAAGCTTCATGCATTTGGCCGTACTGTGTTTTCTGAAAAGAGATTGGCACCTCAAAGAATAGGGTTGTTTTATCATCATGGTGTCCTGCTGAAAATCAATCCAGATTGGGCACCTCACAAAATCACCCTCAGTTTATTGGCTAACATTACATTACATTACTCTGGTGGGAGCTAAAGCTAGAGTTACAGTATGTACTTGTCATTCTATTCATGTTATGTACAGGATTACATTCTGTGTTTTATTTTCAGACAGGAGAATAGTTTAAAAAAAGAAAACGACTTGAAGGCAATGTAATTGGCCACAAAGTAATGGCCCTCTGATTATTTACATGAAACACATTCTTTTTCAACCAAGCGTCACAAATAGTTTCACTTTCTGACATTACTCCTGCCTAGAGGAATCGAATTAGACAGTCACATGAAGAAAGCCTCTGTGTTCTTCATTTTAAGTAGTGTCACATGGCTTAGAAAAAGCTGTTGGGTTCTGTGACTGAAGGGTTTTACCTGATGTTTCAACATATCAAACACCTTTTCAAACTACTGCTTTGACAACCTCCCTCTTGTAGTCTGGACAGTTTGATACGAAGTAACCCGGGTTTTGTACAGATGGGTTTGGGGTGGACGTTTATTAGTCTGTAAATATTTGTGTGATAGTTTCGTTCCGACATTCTCATTATGCCATGTTACGTTTTTCTTGTGGCAAGAGATGGTCTGTATGATTACTTTTATAACTTCAGACTTTCTGTGGGAACAACAGCACCATTAGTGTGATTTGTATTCTGTACTGATAATAGGAATGGTTCACCTGATTGCCGGTTTAGCCTCAGCATATTTGAATCCAAGTACTCTGTATTTGACCTCTTCGTGAACATTACCTAACATAAAATCTTTGCAGCTATTACAGGTTTTGCATCTGCATCATTAAATGATGAGTATATTTGACCTGAACATAACATAAAACAAATATTCTAGCTATTTTGTTTACCTTAGAGATATCGGCAGCCATATTCTCCCCAGCTGACTGAGCTAGAGGTGAACTGACACTGCTGCTGACAATGTCATCTATACGCCTGACTGTTTACAAATATTCCGATCCCAGGCATGTTGACTTGGTCATGGTTGTTTATAGCAGCAGTCCAACAGCATTAATCAACAGCCAGCAGAGGTATCTGAAGAGACTGGTTCCCTGGCTAGAGAAGATAAATAACACTCTGGTGGCTCACGATGAGTTCAGCCTGAGGAGAGAGGCTGGAGAGAGAGAGGTGAGAGAGAGAGGAGAGAAGAGTGAAAGAGAGAGAAGAGAGGGAAAGGAGAGAAAGGGGGGATGGGTAGAGAGAGAAAGAAAGAAGGGGCGGGTAGAGAGAGAGGAGAGAAAGAGGGGTAGAGAGAGAAAGGTGGGAGAGAGGGGTGGGGTAGAGAGAGAGATGGGAGAGAGAAGAGAAAGAGTGGGGGTAGCGAGAGAGAGGAGAGAAAGGGGTAGTAGAGAGAGAAAGAGAGCAATGAGAGCAAGATGGGAGAGAGGGGAAAGAGAGAGGGAGAGAAAGAGGGGGTTAGAGAGAGAGGAGGTGGGAGAGAGAAAGAGAGAGAGATGAAGAAAGAGAGAAAGTTATCTAGGAGCTGACTGATTCTCTGCCTTATAACCTCCTGATTATAATCTTGACCTTGGGGTTTGGCAAGTAATTCTGGGATACCACAACTCCTTGCCATGCAGTGGGATACTAGCCTAGGCCTACCCTACTCTATTTCGGCTTAGTAGCTGCTGTATTCAGATAATTATTATTGTGCCTAGGGCAGGCCAGCCTATTCCAGTTCAGCTATGCAAAAACACTGAGAGCAGAGCAGGTTGGAAGGATGTAGTGCAGAGTCTTGCAAGGTAGGTTTATTATTGTTTCTATTGTTGTGATCTTAACATGTGGTCCAAAGTTGCACTGTGAGAGGAGGGTGGTAACACAATCTCTCAGTCTTGTAAGGGGCTATTAAATGATTGGAGTATGTAGTCTGAACATCATAATATAAGACTGGCCCTTTGTCTGTGCTTTCTGTGCAAATCAATGCTAATCAAAGAGTCCATTTCCTACTTGAGGGAGATTGGTAAATTATTACATATTCACCAAATGAGTGTCACCACGAGCGACAAAACCACCATGCAATCACATTGCACAGTATCTGAAGTATGTAAAAACTACAATGGGGCTTTTAATGAATTTTCGAATAAAAGGTGGAATGGAATGATGCTGTGAGAATATTATATTTATGCATAAGATATCATACCTATACAGATTTAAAAAAGGGATACAGAAAGTTGCTACTGTGGATACTCATGGATTGCGCACACACATAAGTGCCTTTACTAAATCTGAGACATTTTCAAACTTCTAACAACTGAATATCTATCACTTAGATTTTTGTAGTGATATGCATCGCTCTCAACAATGCACAATACAAATAGATGTCTCAATGCTTTTCTCTGGATATTTGTAATTACCTGAAGATTTTGAAGGTTAATACAAGGTCATTGTAACCACAGATTAAAAATGATGTCGTACACAGCGTTGTTTATTTCCACTGCTTCCATAATGATATACAGAGGAGTGTAGAAATTCATTCACTTCTGTGTAAAGTTAATCATGTAATCTATCAAAGTACAAAGTGGACATAGTGGAGCACAATGGATTGTGAGAGAGCCCAATTCATGTCAAACATAATGACAATTAACAGCCAAACCGCTGTAGGAATAACTCTAATAGCAGAGTACAAAGGCCATAACTGGCACAACCGTTCTTCTTGATAAGACATGTCTCTGTTTACAAAATCCAAACCCTAAACATATTGTTCTAAGGGGCATATTGAGAGAGTTTATTTTGAATCCTACACATTCCTTTGTCTCTCAGGTCCTTTGCATTTTTTCTTACTGGCACCTTGTAGAGAAACTCAGAGGGAGAAGCTAGTGAGAAAAGAGTGATGAACACTACAGTGACACTGGCGTTGTTGCTAATACTTCAAGACACAAGGACGATGTCTTAACGGGTTGTTGACTTACTGCACTTGACTCTATCTCACCATCCATTTAAATAAACTTGATAGTGAATGCATGCAAGGTGAGGCCATTGTTCTGTCTCATGTGACAATCTAGCAGGTTGTGTTTGTGTTCCAAGGAATCTGTCGAATCCATTTTTGGGAGGCCAACAGGTATTTATGGTTTACCATCAAACTACATGGGCCCACTGAGTGGTGTTTTTTCTACTCTGGGAAAGGAACTTCTACCCCCAGGGCTGAACCAGGCCAATCTGGCTGTGTCCTTCCTAACCCTGGGAATCTACGCTGACATTGTGTACATGGTGAGAAAGCTAATCCGCACGGATGGTCTCTGTGAATCATGGACACATAGCCCTCTCATTATCGTCGACCACAGTCTCCCTGGAGGTGTGGGGAGTGGAGGGAGGTTGGGGCGTGGGGGGAGACGACGACGATCTGCGAGGCCTTAGCAAACCCCAGATACAACCAGGGCGCTCATTACCAATCTGTTAGAAGGGTCCCTGTGCAGCCCAAATGCCTCAGCTGGTCAGGTAAAGGGGGTCTGATCCTTTCTCCCCCTGAACACAATGTACTGCAGCAGGCTCCTCAGTGCACTGAAACAACATGGCTTTCAGACGAGCTGCAGGTGTCACAGCCCTCCAAGCCCCCCAACACCTCCCATCCCTCCTTCCATTTGCTGTCAAACAACAAGGGAATCACATAGTGGAAATGCGGAGGGAAAATGAAATAATGGTGAGGCAAAAGTTTGCTTGATCTCCCCCGACATATTCCCTCATGAACTGCAATTAGAGATGACTGATATTGGTGGGAGAGTCGGTGTACCAAACCACACTCTCCCAATTAGGATCCCACCCTTTTGCAGATGACTAGCAGTATTCAATGCAACAAAACAATCAGATTGAAAATACTATAATAGAATCAGATAAAAATAATATTGTATCAGATAAAATGCACATCTTGTATTACATGTGCATTTTTCGTGTGATGGTTGGAAATATTTCAAACTTACTGACCTGCTTCACCTGTTGGCTAATTTAGTTCCGTGCTCCTTGGAAGACAAGGGACCTGGTCAACAGTAGTGCACTAAATCAGGAATAGGGTGCCATTTGGGCCACAACTATTTGGGGAAAAATTAATTAAAAGAAGACAACAATGTGACATGATGGAACACATCATCGCTCTCGTCATATGATGGAACACCTTATCACTCTCCTCGTAGGATGGAACACATTATCACTCTCCTCATATGATGGAACACATTATCACTCTCCTCGTAGGACGGAACACATTATCACTCTCCTCATATGATGGAACACATTATCACTCTCCTCGTAGGATGGAACGCATTATCACTCTCCTCATATGATGGAACACATTATCACTCTCCTCATATGATGGAACACATTATCACTCTCCTCATATGATGGAATTTATTATCACACTCCTCGTATGTTGACGGTTTCAGTGTGACATGATGGAACACATCATCACTCTCCTCATATGATGGAACACATTATCACTCTCCTTGTATGATGGAACACATCATCACTCTCCTCATATGATGGAATACATTATCACTCTCCTCGTATGTTGGCGGTTTCAGTGTGACATGATGGAACACATTATCACTGTCCTCGTATGATGGAACACATCATCACTCTCCTCGTATGATGGAATACATTATCACTCTCCTCATATGTTGACGGTTTCAGTGTGACATGATGGAACACATTATCACTGTCCTCGTATGATGGAACACATCATCACTCTCCTCGTATGATGGAATACATTATCACTCTCCTCATATGATGACGGTTTCAGTGTGACATGATGGAACACATTATCACTGTCCTCGTATGATGGAACACATGATCACTCTCCTCGTATGATGGAATATATTATCACGCTCCTCGTATGATGGAACACATTATCACTCTCCTCGTATGATGGAACACATGATCACTCTCCTCATATGATGGAATACATTATCACTCTCCTCGTATGTTGACGGTTTCAGTGTGACATGATGGAACACATCATCAATCTCCTCGTATGATGGAACACATTATCACTCTCCTCGTATGATGGAATACATTATCACTCTCCTCGTATGATGGAATACATTATCACTCTCCTCGTATGTTGACGGTTTCAGTGTGACATGATGGAACACATCATCACTCTCCTCGTATGATGGAATACATTATCACTCTCCTCGTATGATGTAATACATTATCACTCTCCTCGTATGTTGACGGTTTCAGTGTGACATGATGGAACACATCATCACTCTTCTCATATATTGATGGTTTCAGTCATGAGCATGCAGTATTACCTGTTTCTTTTTAGTTTTTTATTTGCTTGTTTTGATTGTGTGTGTGCGTGCACGTGTGTGTGTGTGCATGTATGTGTATGTATATGTGTGTGTACGTGTGTGTGTGCACCGTCGAGCCGTGTTCTCTATGCTCTGATTACTGACTACATGGAAGGAAAACACATCTGCATGTTATTATCACACATCACAGTAATTCCCTCTCTGATTTCCAGACACAGCAAATGTTAATTCAGGCGATGGGTGCCGTCAATAATTACACAGGTGCCTGTTTTGATCACCTATTCGTATTGAGATGAGATCAGAAATAGTTCTTAATTGAGGAGCAATTGATAAAAACACACACACGTCAGCAAAGGAAGATGAATCATTTAATTATTTAAACTCTCAATCCAATGTGAGATGGAAGGTCTGGAAAATACTAAACAGTCACTATTCTATCATTCCTAGTCATGTATTACAGTATATCAGCCTGGTCACATAGACAAGACATAACATAGTAAACGTACAGTTGAAGTCGGAAGTTGACATACACTTAGGTTGGAGTCATTAAAACTAGTTTTTCAACCACTCCACAAATTTCTTGCTAACAAACTATAGTTTTGGCAAGTCGGTTAGGACATCTACTTTGTGCATGACTGTAATGCCCTGGCCATAGAGAGGGGTTTTTGTTCTTTATTTTGGTTAGGCCAGGGTGTTACATTGGGTGGGCGTTCTATGTTCCTTTTTCTATGTTTTTGTATTTCTTGGTTTTGGGCCGTGTGTGGCTCCCAATCAGGCACAGCTGAAGCTCGTTGTTGCTGATTGGGAGTCACACATAAGGAGGATGTTTTTCCTTTGGGTTTTGTGGGTAATTGTTTCTGTTAGTGTTTGCACCTGACAGGACTGTTTGGCTGTCAGTTTTCTTGTTTTGTTTGTATAGTGTTCTTTCTTTATTAAATATTCAATGATGAACACTAACTCCGCTGCACCTTGGTCTCTCTCTCACGACAGCCCTTACAATGACACAAGTACATTTTCCAACAATTGTTTACTGACAGATTATTTCACTTCTAATTCAATGTTTCACAATTCCAGTGGGTCAGAAGTTTACATACACTAAGTTGACTGTGCCTTTAAACGGCTTGGAAAATTCCAGAAAATGATGTCATGGCTTTAGATGCTTCTGATAGGCTAATTGACATAATTTGAGTCAATTGGATGTATTTCAAGGCCTACTTTCAAACTCAGTGCCTCTTTGCTTGACATCATGGGAAAATCAAAAGAAATCAGCCAAGACCTCAGGAAAACAATTGTAGACCTCCACAAGTCTGGTTCATCCTTGGGAGCAATTTCCAAACGCCTGAAGGTACCACGTTCGTCTGTACAAACAATAGTACGCAACTATGAACAACACGGGGCCACACAGCCGTCATACCGCTCAGGAAGGAGACGCATTCTGTCTCCTAGAGATGAGCGTACTTTGGTGCGAAAAGTGCAAATCAATCCCAGAACAACTGCAAAGGACCTTGTGAAGATGCTGGAGGAAACAGGTACAAAAGTATCTATATCCACAGTAAAACGAGACCTATATCGACATAACCTGAAAGGCCGCTCAGCAAGGAAGAAGCCACTGCTCCAAAACCGCCATAATGTAATAAAGTGTGTGTGAGCTGGTATGGAGGAGTCAGGCGCAGGACAGCAGATATGAGTAAAAAGCGTATTTACTCAAAATACAACGCAATAATGCGAGCCCACAATAACGGACCGTATTACATACAAACAATTACTCACAAACAAACATGGGGGAACAGAGGTTTAAATAATGAACAAGTAATTGGGGAATTGAAACCAGGTGTGTAAGACAAAGACCAAAAAAATGGAAAATGAAAAGTGGATCGGCGATGGCTAGAAGGCCGGTGACGTCGGACGCCGTCCGAACAACGAGAGGGAACAACTTCGGCGTAAGTCGTGACAATACCCCCCCCCTTGACACGTGGCTCCAGCAGCGCGCCGGCACCAACCTCGGGGACGACCCGGAGAACGAGGCGCAGGGCGATCCGGATGGATACGGTGGAACTCCCGCAGCAACAAAGGGTCCAAGACGTCCTCCACCGGCACCCAGCATCTCTCCTCCGGACCATACCACTCCCACTCCATGAGGTACTGAAGGCCCTTCGCCTGACGCCTCGAGTCCAGGATGGCTCGAACAGAGGGGCGGAGGAACCTCCCGCACCTCAGACTCCTGGAGTGGACCAGCCACCACCGGCCTGAGGAGAGACACATGGAACGAGGGATTAATACGGTAATCTGGGGGAAGCTGTAACCTGTAGCATACCTCATTCAGTCTCCTCAGGACTTTGAATGGCCCCACAAACCACGGACCCAGCTTCCGGCAGGGCAGGCGGAGAGCCAGACCCGGTCCCCTGGTGCGAACACCGGGGCCTCACTGCGGTGGTGGTCGGCGCTTGCCTTCTGCCGCCTCACGGCCCGTTGCAGGTGTACATGGGCTGCGTCCCAGGTCTCCTCCGAGCGCTTAAACCATTTGTCCACCACAGGAGCTTCGATCTGGCTCTGATGCCAAGGTGTCAGAACCAGCTGATACCCCAGGACGCACTGGAAGGGAGAGAGGTTAGTGAAGGAGTGGCGGAGTGAGTTTTGGGCTTTCTCTGCCCAGGGGATGGACGCCGCCCACTCTCCCGGCCAGTCCAGCCAATATGACCGCAGAAACCTACCCACATCCTGGTTTACTCTCTCCACCTGCCCGTTACTCTCGGGGTGAAAACATGAGGTGAGGCTGACCGAGACCCCCAGACATTCCATGAACGCTCTCCAGACCCTGGACGTGAACTGGAGACCCCGATCAGAGACTATGTCCTCAGGCACCCCGTAGTGCCGGAAGACATGAGTGAACAGGGCCTCCGCAGTCTGTAGGGCCGTAGGGAGACCTGGCAAAGGAAGGAGACGGCAGGACTTAGAAAACCGATCCACAACGACCAGGATCGTGGTGCTGCCCTGTGAGGGAGGAAGATCCATCAGGAAGTCCACCGACAGGTGCGACCACAGCCGTTGTGGAACGAGTAGGGGTTGTAACTTCCCTCTGGGCAGGTGCCTGGGAGCCTGGCACTGGGCGCACACCGAGCAGGAGGAAACATAAACTCTCACATCCTTGGCCACGGTGGACCACCAGTACTTCCCACTAAGACTACGCACTGTCCGACCGATGCCAGAATGACCAGAGGAGGGTGACGTGTGTGCCCAATAAATCAAATGGTCGCGGACAGCAGACGAAACGTACAGACTCCCAGCTGGACACTGGAGAGGAGTGGGCTCTGTACGTAATGCCCGCTCGATGTCCGCGTCCAGCTCCCACACTACCGGTGCCACTAGGCAAGAGGCCGGGAGTGTGATCCATGGACCGCTCCTCTGTGTCATACATCCGGGACAGTGCGTCTGCCTTAGCTTTCTGTGCACCTGGTCGGTAGGACAGGGTGAACACAAAATGGGTAAAAAACATGGCCCACCTTGCCTGGCGAGGGTTCAGTCTCTTCGCCGCCAGATTGCGGTGGTCAGTCCCGATGAGAAAACGGTGTCTGGCCCCCTCAAGCCAATGTCTCCACGCCTTCAGAGCCTTGACGACAGCCAACAGCTCCCGATCCCCCACATCATAGTTTTGCTCCGCCGGGCTGAGCTTCTTCGAAAAGAAGGCACAGGGGCGGAGCTTTGGTGGCGTACCCGAGCGCTGAGATAGCACGGCTCCTATCCCAGCCTCGGACGCGTCCACCTCCACTATGAACGCCAAAGAGGGATCCGGATGAGCCAGCACGGGAGCCGAGGTAAACAGAGCCTTCAGGTGACCAAAAGCCCTGTCCGCCTCAGCCGACCACTGCAGTCGCACGTCCCGAAGGAGCCTGGTGGACGGTCGCCAGGTAGAGCTCCAGCTGGAGTAGGGACCCCTGGCATCCGGCAGCCGTCCCATCATACTCCCTCGGGAGTGCGAGCCGAATCCCGCTGGGACCGGGTGAAGGAGGGGAGGACAATGGAGCCTGCTGTAGTGGGGCTGGTGGAGGCATTGGAGGACCTCCTTCTCTCTCCCATCTATTCATCGTCTGCAGCACGCGATCCATAGCGGTGCCCAGACGTTGTAACATGGTCGCGTGCTGCTGGATGTACTCTTCAACCACAAAAGGGGGGTCGTCTGCTCCTGCTGACTCCATTTCAGGTTAGTAATTCTGTAATAAAGTCTGTTTGAGCTGGTGTGGAGGAGTCAGGCGCAGGACAGCAGATATGAGTAAAAAACGTATTTACTCAAAATTCAAACAAATACAACGCAATAATGCGAGCCCACAATAACGGTATTACATACCAACAACTATTTACAAACAAACATGGGGGAACAGAGGTTTAAATAATGAACAAGTAATTGGGGAATTGAAACCAGGTGTGTAAGACAAAGACAAAACAAATGGAAAATGAAAAGTGGATCGGCGATGGCTAGAAGGCCGGTGACGTCGACCGCCGAACGCCACCCGAACAAGGAGAAGGACCGACTTCGGCGGAAGTCATGACACATAAAAAAGCCAGACTACGGTTTGCACCTGCACATGGGGACAAAGATCGTACTTTTTGGAGAAATGTCCTCTGGTCTGATGAAACAAAAATAGAACTGTTTGGCCATAATGACCATCGTTATGTTTGGAGGAAAACGTTTTCTTGGGTCTTCCAAATAGACAATGACCCCAAGCATACTTCCAAAGTTGTGGCAAAATGGCTTAAGGACAACAAAGTCAAGGTGTTGGAGTGGCCATCACAAAGCCCTGACCTCAATCCTATAGAACATTTGTGGGCAGAACTGAAAAAGCGTGTGCGAGCAAGGAGGCTACAAACCTGACTCAGTTACACCAGCTCTGTCAGGAGGAATGGGCCAAAATTCACCCAAATTGTTGTGAAAGGCTACCCGAAATGTTTGACCCAAGTTAAACAATTTAAAGGCGATGCTACCAAATACTAATTGAGTGTATGTAAACTTCTGACTCACTGGGAATGTGATGAAAGAAATAAAAGCTGAAATAAATCATTCTCTCTACTATTATTCTGACATTTCACATTCTTGAAATAACGTGGTGATCCTAACTGACCTAAGACAGGGAATTGTACTTGAATTAAATGTCAGGAATAGTGAAAAACTGAGTTTAAATGTATTTGGCTAAGGTGTATGTAAACTTCCGACTTCAACTGTAAGTCCAGGACATACAAATGAGTATGATATGTTATTTTTGGTATGGTGATAGGTGGCTACTTAAGGAGGGGTGGGCGTGTAACTTTAGCATTTTAGCAAATTAGCCACTTTTCAACTACTTGCTACTTTGCATTACTTAGCATTTTAGCTAACCCTTACCTTAACCCTTACCCTTACAGAATAAGACAAAATGCTCTGAGACCAGGTTGATTATAATCCACATCACAAGCACTGAGAACAAGACAATCATGCCCAGATGCTTATGTTAGCCCATTCATTTCACTTCAAAGTAATGTCTCACCCAGCCAGAGGTAGTTCCCTAACACTTTTGAATGAGCGTTCATTTGAGAAGCTGGAGAGTCATGTTTGTTTCCAAACATGGTGCATTGTGAAGGTTATACCTGACACCAGTATGCCACCTGAGCAAATACAGGAGGAGAGGGAGGGAGGGAGGAACGCCCAGCTGCTAATCTGTCTCCTGTCTACCTGACTTGTCTCACACACACACACACACACACACACACACACACACACACACACACACACACACACACACACACACACACACACACACACACACACACACCCCTCAGTGAGCCTCAACCCCTGTCTGTCACAGTCACACTGCCTGCCTGATGGGAGGGGACAAGTCAGATGCTTTCCCACGGTCCCCCTGACGCTCTGCCGTGCTGCCACTGGCCTGCACTCTACTCAACATGGGGATTTTATTCCCAGGACAGCTTGCCCTCAGACCTCGGTTCAGACAGTATTGGACATCAGGCAAATGGAGGAGATTGAGGTTCAACCCGAGGTCCTGAATGACTCTGGGTAGTAGTCAATAAAGACTCCATCGAGATTGTCGGAAGAGTAGGGGTGCTAAAAGGGTGCTAACTCTGAAATTAGCCTGCCAGGTGCTGCTAACCTGAAGTGTCACACTATCATGGTAACCTAATCATCCCCCAGCTGGCTGATTGAGCCCCGATCTCTCCACTGGCACATACACACCAGGTTGTTGTTTTAAAAGAGAATGTGTTCAATTTTTCACATTTACATTTGAGTAATTTAGTAGACACTCTTATCCAGAGCCATTTACAGTTAGTGCATTCATCTTAAGATAACTAGGTGGGACAACAACTTATTTCAGTGATAGTAAGTAAAAAAAGTCAAATTGAATAAAATGTTATTCATCACATGCTTCGTAAACAACAGGTGTAGACTAACAGTGAAATTCTTACTTACCAACAATGCAGAGAGAGAAAAAAAAGACATAATAAATATAATAATAACAGATGGAATGGCTTTTCGGGGTCCTGTTGGTTCCACTTAGGCTACCTAGTGAGATAAAGGTCAAATAACTCACAGTTTGGGTATTTAGATGAGCACTGGGCCACATTGGCCATTTCCTTTCATTAAAACACCAAGAGAGGCATTCCATTGGAAACCCATTCTAAATAAAATCCTTTGGATTAAAAATGGGTTATTCTTTATATATTGATGAAGATGTATTATTTATTTTCTATTTGTTTATTTGACACCTCTAACTAGAAGAATATATTAAAGTTATTTGAGAAGAGGATATTTTACAAATGTTACTACAGTTTTTTACAATCACTTTGACACTAATTTCAGAACCTTGATGGCATTTTTTCAAAACTCTAGACACAAAACTCACAACCAATGATCAAAATGCAAATTTTTCTAAATTAACACTTTTTCCAATTACTTGGATACAATACACATAAAGCCAAGATCATTTGTTCATTGAACTAAAAACACCTGTTCAAAATGACACAACTTTACATCAAAGTATTACCATTTCAAAATGCAATTCACACATTACATCTGAGATGACTGTCTATTCATTTCATTACAATGATCTAACTATCAATTGATACAACTGCTCAAAATGATAAGTAACTGTTTCATTACTCTTAATGCATAGTTTTATGGAAACTGACTAACAATATTCCATGTTTAGATCATGAAAGTTTCAGGATAACGAGATCCATTGACATGAATTACCGTGGAACATGAACCAATTGCACTACATTATCTATGGATGTAATATTTAATCATCATTCTTTATCAGACATTGTTTCTATGGTCCCATGTACCACTTTTCCAGACCATGTTTTCAGATTTGACATTACTGTACACCCACCGGTCACTTTATTAGGTACACCTCTCTAGTACTGGGTAGGACCCCCTTTTGCCTCCACAACAGCCTGAATTATTCATGGTGTTGTATGAGATGCCATTCTGCACACCACTGTATTAAACAGCTGTTATTTGAGCATTTGTGGCCTTTCTGTTAGCTTGAATGAGTCGGGACATTCTCCTCTGACCTCTCTCATTAACAAGGTGTTTTTGCCCACAGAAGTGCCGCTCACTGAATGTGTTTTGTTTATCGCACCATTCTCTGTAAACTCTAGAGACTGTAGTGTGTAAAAATCCCAGGAGGGCAGCTGTTTCTGAAATGCTGGAATCACCATGTGTGGCATCAACAATCATACCACGGTCAAAATTGCTTAGATTACTCATCTTGCCCGTTCTAATGTTTGGTCGAACAACATCTAAAGCTCTCTACTCTATATACTCTATATATTGAGTTGCCGGCAGCCACATGATTCGCTGTTCGAATGTAACCTTCCTTGATTAGCTAAATCAGGTCTGTAGAGCTGATGGCATGACCTATGTCATTGTGTGGGATAATGTCAGGTTCCACCATGCTCAAATGGTGCAAGCATGGTTTCAGGCCAATCCCCAATTTACCACCCTGTACTTGCCCCCATACTCTCCTTTCCTTAACCCGATTGAGGAATTTTTCTCCACATAGAGGTGGAAGGTATATGATAGACGCCCTCACGAACAAGCCGCCCTTCTCCAGGCCATGTATGACGCATGCAATGACATCACGGCAGACCAGTGTCAGGCCTGGATTTGCCATGCCCGAAGATTCTTCCCAAGATGTTTGGCTAATGAAAACATCCATTGTGATGTGGATGAGAACCTATGGCCAAATCCACAAGACAGGGTTGAGGGAAATATAGAAGTACAGTAATCAAGCCTTTATTTGGCTTTTTACAGTAAGCCAGGTGAGGAACACTGCAGTTGACGTTTTACTGTATTTTTTTTTTTTTTAGCTAATTATTTTTGCTTTGATTCAAAGAAACCTATGTTGTGATTTTATTGTATTTCATCAATAAATGTAATATTTTGTTCAATGATTCCACTGTGGCTATAGTATTCTCTCTACTAGTCCTTTTACAGTGATGTATTTACGTGTAGTAGCATAATGGAACATGTATCACATATTTTGTACTACAATATTTAATGATTGTACGAACAACTACACAGTGAAACTATCGGTATCTTGTGTGTGGGTGATCTAAATGAATGTTCCTATTGTATTTCATGATAAATGAGTTATTTGAACCAATGATTCTGCAAGTGCAAGGTTTCTTTAGAGATATGAATGCACAATGCAATGTTTTGAACATTGGACAGCCTGTGTTACAAGTGATGACCGTTTTGAGTTTTGTGTCTAGAGTTTTGAAAAATGACCACAAGGTTCTGAAATTAGTGCCGAAGTGATTGTTAAAAACTGTAATAAATAATGAAATCAAGTTACAAGACAATTGCTGTTTTCATGTTACATGAATAATGGTCGAGCTCATGTTGCATATTTCAGGCATGTAGAAGTGTATCTTACTGTGACAAAGCTGCATTAAGTGGACAACTAATTCCTTGATTGACAGATGGCTGTCACTTTAGATGAATGATATGTGACTCTCTATTCTGAGAGACAACGTCCTCTTGACAGTGCCCTGACCTTTGACCCTTGACCTGACTCTTGTTCCACCACTGGTTCACAAGGGCCATTCTCCACAGGTGCAGGACAAAGAGCAAGACAAGGGAGATACTAAGTGGCCACAGATTTATTGTTCTCTCTCTAAACTACACCCTAAAGGAGGTGAAGAGGCAGACATGAAGCTCTTGAGACTGGGATGGTTTGTGCTGATGCCCTGTGATCTTCCCTTGGACATCAGTAGGACTGGGGAACAGAAGACTGGACATGAAAGGGACTAGGGGACAGACTGGGGGACAGGCTGGGGGACAGACTGGGGGACAGAAAGATAAATGGTAGGGTGAGATAACCAACTCTCTCTACTCCATCAATCTATTGAAGATGATTCTCAGGTGCGTAGTGGATCAGTGGAAAGTGCTGGTAACTTATAATTATAGAAAATCAAACTTTTTCTTAGTAATGAAATAAATCATTGATGTTATGGTGCATTATATTTGTCCTATTCAGATAATTTAATTATCACTTAGCTAAAAAGCAGTAATACAAAAAGGCTAAACGTAAAAATGTTGATTAAATTATTTCTAAGTGTTCTGAAACTAAGAGTGTGTACCAGCCCACTCTTAGTTTTATAAATGCTATTATACGGATGGTAATTACATGGCAAATAAATAGCCACAATATTATTTTTGGACCAACCTTGAATTAAGTCAAATGGTGTTTACTGCTCCACAACGTTGATCATTACTAAATAGCATTTGATCAGGGAGCACTGCACCAGTCGAAAGTGGACTGCAACCTCCACACAAAAACATGCAGAGGCGTGAGCATAATAAATAAATAATCACAATAATTTAATTCTTCCCAGACCAGCCTGATGATTGTTCACTTCTTTCCTCTATGTGTATAATGATTAATAGCAGCTTAGCCCTGGAAGGCGGGCCCTCTTTCTCTTTACATGAGAACTGCTGGAGAATGAATTAATACGCTTTTTCTCCAGTCAGCCAGAGCAGCACAGTGCATGGTAGAGGAACAGCATGATTACAGTATGTTATCAAGAAAATTAGTTGTTTCATTTGAGCATATCCCCAGCATGCTGGAAGCAACATAACAACTCTGCTTTTGTTTACAGAATGCTTCATTATGTTGAGACAAGCTGGAGATTCCAAACACCTGCTAGTTGTTTTAGATCATCCAAATGAACAAAAACAGTACTAACGTGATTACAGGGCTGATGTGGAGTCAACTTTCTTTCTGCTGGAGTGAGGGAGGGCTCGGGGAGAAGAGGAGGCAGCAGCATGGACAGGGCATATTGACTCGCAGATTCCTAGAGGTCATCCAGACAGGTCAAGGGTTGCGACCTGTGGTCATTATGCACCCGCAGAGTACTTTGATGAGTAACATGACACTTTGTAGATAGGGTTTGCAGATAATTGTTCCGAACGAAATACTGTGATTATGTTACTCCTTGTTGCCAGGGATTACATTTTGATAGAAACACTTTCGGTGGGGAAGTGAACAACTTGTATTAAGTAGTCCATATGCTTTTCAAATCAATCAAGAAATATGAATAATATGTCATGGGTATAAAACCAGTGCCTGCACCCATCAGAAGGCTCATTGTGCTCACAGAATTGTGCAAACTCCTTGTAATGACATACCATGTTTTTAATTCATTTCATGGCGAGAGATTGTTGACACCGAGTAGGTAGAGTGCATCATGGCTTGTTGACAGATTAAACAGTTTGGCATGGATAACAGTCACTTAGTCAGTAGGTTCCTGTCATTATAAACCTACACTTGCAAGAACCAAATACATTTTTTTGATGGAAAAAAATCATTTTTAGCTGAGTGTATTTTTCTTCCAGGCATAGTGAATATACCTGGTTATTTGGTAATTGTGTTGGTGACAGGCATTTGACATATTTCTAATACAGGGGTAGGTGGCGCAGGTGTAGCAGCCAGTCAATGTAAAGAGAATCTCAAAATCCCTTCTCGCCTGGAGATGGAGGTTTGCCAGCCAGCCCAGCAGCAGCAAGGTCTGTGCTTCATGCTGTGACAAGCAGCCAAGCCAGGGAGGTGGAAGGGCCCAAGCAGACACACAGGCCTTTTCTCAATTGGATTTGCTCAACTCTTGCGTCCTCTCTCCTCCGTCCTCTCTCCTCCATCCCTCTCTCACCTCCTTTTGAAAAAGCTCAAAGGTAATTGAAGAGAGGGAATGTTGACGAAAATGTGATTGTATGAAATGAGACTCCACTCACACATCACACACTCACTCCACTAACACATCATCATGCAAATGACGGTTGAATGGGTGGATCCCAAGATAAATGTATAAAGTCATCAAAACAAATTAAGTTTGTTGTGCAAGACATCGAAAAAACAATAAGTAGCATATCATTTGTAAATGTCTGCATGCTTTTCTACTCTGACAAAACAAAAGCTGATTCAAAGGGGGGGTGGTAAACTCTTCCACGAAGGACTCAGGTAGGATACACATGACTATCCTTGATGTAAGCTGGCTATCGAGGAGGGAAGGGCACTCTTCTGTTCACCTTCTAACGAATTCACATCCCCTTGACCACTCAACAACGCATTGGGTTCCAGATCATGAAGGAGAGAGGACGGCAGAAGAGAGGGTAGAGGAAACTGCTTGTCAACCTCCTTCTCTCCATCTGATGGGTGAAATTAATCAGGAAGGGGAACAGCTACATCATGCCTGGGCCCAGGGTTACCTCCATGGCAGGTGCTACGTCCCAAATGGCACCCTATTCCCTACATATGGGCCCTGCATATGGGCCCTGGTCAAAAGTAGTGCATTATATAGGGAAAAGGGTGGCATTTGGGATCAACACAGGGTGTTCTTCAGTGGCCATTCATTACTCACTGTTGGTGGTGGTGGAGACAGTTGAATATGGCCAAGGTTCCCTTGTGAGCTTTGACTGACAGGGTGAGTGTGGGACGGGTGAGAGGGGGTGGGGTTGGGTAAGGGGGTCAGGTTTGTGATGTGAACTCCACTTAAGATCTGAATTGCCTTCTCCACTCCAATCAGCTTGGTGGAAGTTAAATGAAGTGCCTTTCATTTTCCTCCCCTCACACTTCCTCCCTGTCTGCAAAGAGAGACTCCTGCGGGAGTCTGACAGCCGCACAATCACCTCTCCATTCACCACTGCTCCTATTTTAGCTTAACAGAGAAAAGCATGCGTTGGTTTTAACACATGGTTATAGCAATTAGACGGACAGGAAATATTTGAAAGAGACAAAGCTAGAGTCTTGGATTTAGCCTTACAGATGTTTCAGAATCAGTCGAGGACAGGTTAGGGTAAAATGTGGGAAACGTTTATTTGTTTTGTTTCCTGCTCTGTCGATCAAAACAGACTATGGAACTGGTGAATTAGACAAGAGTAAGGTGTAATCTGGATTCTGGATTCTACCCTCACTTTGGGTTCTAATTCTGGGTTGTAACTCCACTCTGAATTCTAACTCTGGGTTCTAACTCCACTCTGGATTCTATTTCTGGGTTCTAACTATACTCTGGGTTCTAACTCCGGGTTCTAACTCCACTCTGGGTTCTAATTATGGGTTCTAACTATACTCTGGGTTCTAACTCCGGGTTCTAACTCCACTCTGGGTTCTAACTCTGGGTTCTAACTCCACTCTGGGTTCTAATTCTGGGTTCTAACTCCACTCTGGGTTCTAATTCTGGGTTCTAACTATACTCTGGGTTCTAATTCTGGGTTCTAACTATACTCTGGCTTCTAACTCTGAGTTCTAACTCCACTCTGGGTTCTAATTCTTGGTTATAACACTACTCTTTCCGGTGAACATATTTCACATTGATGATGATTGTCATTTGTGAATAACAACTGACCCCCACTAATCACTCTGTAACTGTGTATATTAATGATGTAGCAGCAACAAACTAGAGGCAGAGAAACGTTATGTCACGTAATGTCTTTGAATAAAAATAACCAGAGAAAATGATTGCTTTGTGTGTGAGAGAGTTGGAGAGTTCTCCTCTGTTTCTTGCTGTGTTAGATTACAGAAATATCTTTCCCCATTAGAAGATATGGAGAAAAAAAACTAAGGGGGAAAATGTACCATTTAATTAAACAAATGTTCCCTTATACATTCACATTGTACAAAAACATGCAAATACATTGACAGTCACAATAGAAAACTTGTACAATAAGAGTATAAGAACATGAGGTTCCTAGCCTGGGTGAAGTATTTGTTTAAAAGAATAGAGGAATGGAGAAAAAAAACAGATGCAGCAATTAGGAGCCTATTGCTGCAGCAGTGGAGACATGACAGGAGTGGATGACTGTGGCTTTCACCCTCACACCCCCTTGTCTCCTACATGAGTCCCTTAACAATTCCTGTCAGGAACACTCTTTGAGAAGTGCTTGCACTAGACAATGGCTCTTCACCCTTATTTTGTGCTCTAAGTAATACTGCAGAATGCTGGAAGGAGCTGAAAACAGGCCGTAATGTGAGAAAGACGGGCAGTCATTGTGGAAAGTGTGAAAACCAGAAGGACCCTTGTGAGAGGCTCGCCTGAAAGTGCTATGAAGACCTTTAGTCCTTTGCTCTCCCTGAATCCCCAATTAGACAAACATTAACATCAATTAAGCCTTTATATGACACAGGTTCCATATAATTACCTTAATGGGTTGACGCTTTCTTTAGCAGCAATTTCTTAAACAAACTTGAGCCTTTGTGTGACGGGCTAAGAAAATGTTCAGCAGGGAGTATTTGCTTTTGTCAGGCTTTCTAAAGAGCTAGCTGAATTGTTCTATTTAACAACAAACACCTTCAGAGAGGACCCACGAGCAGCTCCAGTTCCCACCACATCACACTGCACTCTTCCAAGCTGATTATCCCCACAAGACAAATAAAATCGGACCAGCCCGGGGAGTGAAGACACATGCAGTGAGGACTAGGATACAAAAGGCCTCAGTGAGTCTGACAGAGGCTATGCATCAAGGCAGACGTGGCCCAGAGAGAGAGATGGAGAGATGGAGAGAGACAGAGAGAGAGAGGGAGCGAGAGAGCGTCTCCTCCGATTGAATTAGCTCTCTATTTAATGTCTAAAAAGAGCCAGATCCGCTGCCTGTCCAAGAAACAAAAGGGGGAGAATTAGAAAAACAGGATCTGGGTTATAAACAAGGCAAATCCTCCGCTGGTCAATTGAAAGGAGCCACCACTAATTAAACAAGGACCGGCTGCTTCCATTCCTCTCCTGCTCATGTCCTGACACCTCTCTCCTCTGGCATCTGCACCAAGGCCCTTTTCCTTTGATATAGACAGCAAAGCACAGCCACAGGGCTCCAACATACAAACCACTGAGACTGGTTGTTGTCTACACATGAAACATTAAATATATTTAAGACCATTGTTACGCATTTTAGGTTTACGTTCAGTATGGTTATGACAAGACAAATCAGATCAGATTGTGCATTGAGCAAACATGATTAGACTTCCTACATTTCTCTTGAGGAAGATATCACTTCAACATATTTTTTAACCATGAATAATACATTGATTTTGGACTGTGTATGGATAGTGTGTAGTTGATCGTGTAAAGATTCTAATTAGGAAGGAAAGACCTTCCTACCATAGAAACTAGAGTAGCATAAACTCTGTAGTCATAGCCTTCTTTTGTTCAAAGCTTATTTTCATGCCCCGTTATATCATAAAAGTGAATACCCCTAGTATTTAAAATGGGTCTTGTAAAATCAAAGTGGACCTAAAATTGCTTTGTGGGCCATCAGAACAAAATGATAACTGACCAGAGACATAATTAACTCTAGGGGGCAGTAGCTCTTCAGGACCATGCTGACTGCTATAGGCCCAGCCTTGGTCAGACTACTACACCACAACCAGAGCTGTACACACCTAGGATCTTCATTTGAACCAGTTTGCTACAGCAGGAAAATAATCCTGCAGCAACAGGACATGTGAATTATTATATTATAATTAATGGAAACGTTTTTTTAAGGGTTGATACATTTTTTTGTTATAACAAATCAAGTCTGAAATTTAAAGTGGGAATTACACATTTTAGATGCCTTTTCAAACATCAAATACACTACAAGTTTGCATATAGAAAATTCTCAGCAACAAAAGAATGGCTCGTTGGCTTGTCAGTTGGCTTGTCAGTTGCTCTAATGAAGTGTTTGTGTGCTCAGGGCAACAGGTGCGTGGCTGTGTGATTTGGAATAGGCATGGGAAGATAGATAGAGAGAGAGATAGATGGCTTCTACCTGCAAAACGATTTGTTTTATCGTATAGTTTAATATGAGTTTAGCATCAAATGTGAAATATATCAAACAAGAGAGTGGAGACAGATCCATGAATGTTGGGGTCAGAGGGTTAAAATTAGGCCAGTACTGCAGATTTGTCTTGATATGGTTCATTAAAACATGTTTATATGCGCAGCTCCCAAAATCACAAATGATGTTGTGTGCAACATAACGCTCCTAACAATGATGATGCTTCCATTACTAGAACACAAAACTTAAGATCTTAAATGAAAATGAATTATATTCTAAATATTCCGAGATGACATTATTTCTACTTTCATGATTTCACTGTGAATTCTAAAATACAAATTCCTAGATCAAACAAGAAGCAACATTTCTGAGATGAATATTTTAAAAGCAGATATGTTCAGAATAGCCATTCAGGATTTTGATTAGAACTCCAGAATCCCAGAGAGGTAGCTACATGGGAGGCTGGGCCTAATCTTCAGAGTGAATGGCTTGTGTCTTTATTTTCACTTCTGTGTGGTCATGTTGTCAGCTTTAGCCTGCATGGACTGATAAAATAAAAAGCATATTCTAAAAGCACTCTTGGGCAAAACAAATATCTGGGTTTTAGCCAGGTAGCTAGCTATAGCTAGCCGGCTAGAAGGATGACGTTAGAAGCTAATGTTGAACGGAGCCTGACCTCAGCAGGAGCAGTTGGCTGAAATAAAGCTGGGCCAATAGAAGTTCTCATAACGAAATACATTTTCTTTACAGAGAGTAATGAGATATACAGTTGGACCAAATAAAAAAAATGTATAGGGTACCCTGAGATAATCTTTAATCTTATCAAACACATTAATAGCTTGTTTCTCTTCAAATGGGTACAGAACACAACATTTTAGAGTCAACTAAGGACCTTTTACACTGTCAGAATGAACTTTCAAGTCATTATGTGTTGGGACAACCTGTGGGACTTAACATTTTGAAAATATGTATGTAGTAAATAAGTTCTGAAATACGTGTTATTGAGTAGAACTTGTAAAAGAGTGATGAATAATAAGTTAGTAGTAAGTTGGGACTGGCAGGTAGCCTTGTGGTTAGAACATTGGACTAGTAACCGAAAGGTTGCAAGATTGAATCCCCTATCTGACAAGGTAAAAATCTGTCGTTCTGCCCCTGAACAAGCCAGTTAACCCTCTGTTCCTAGGCTGTCATTGAAAATACGAATTTGTTCTTAACTGACTTGCCTAGTTAAATAAAGGTTACATTTTATTTTTCAAAAATATTAAAGTTAGATTTTTTTTTAAATGTAGTTGTGGCAATATACTGCCATCTGGTGGTGACTGGAACGCATTACATAATAGGAACTATTACAGGTTGATGGTCCTTGAAATTAATATTCGTGCTTGAAAAAGTACTTGAAAGTCCTTGAATTTGTCTGCACAAACCCTGAAAGGGGAATGAGGTTGGCTAAATTGACCTACTGTTGATGCTCCAGCAAAAACCTTTCTGCCATGATACATTTCATAACTTAACCATTTGTATTAGTTAGTTAGTCAAACATGTTTAAAGCGTGCAAAATCATGAATCAGGTCAAGATGTTGTTTAAACTTTCACCCGCTCTCTGTGTGTCTGTGCACTCAATCACTGACAAAAAAAGAGAGTTGTGCATTCTCCTTACCAGAGTTTTGTTAGGCTGTGATGCACTTCCCTTTATTGCTAGCTAGTGATATTATTGTCATACCAGTGGCATAACTGTTAACTGTCATTGTAAGATAATATCAACAGAATGGTTTTTACAATATGTTGCCATTCCAAGGCAAATTTTTGCTTTTTGCTTTTTTTCACAGATCAACGTTGGTGGGCATTTACACAAGGTATGTCATGTAACAGTTGGGATTTTGCATAGCTGACTGACCTTCATGTCATAAAGTAATGATGAACTGTCGTTTCTCTTTGCTTATTTGAGCTGTTCTTGCCATAATATGGACTTGGTCTTTTACCAAATAGGGCTATCTTCTGTATACCAACCCTACCTTGTCACAACACAACTGATTGGCTCAAATGCATTAAGAAGGAAAGAAATTCCACAAATTAACTTTTAACAAGGCACACCTGTTAATTGAAATGCATTCCAAGTGACTACCTCATGAAGCTGGTTGAGAGAATATGCAAAGCTGTCATCAAGGCAAAGGGTGGCTACTTTGAACAATCTCAAATATAAAATATATTTTGATTTGTTTAACACTTTTTTGGTTACTACATGATTCCATGTGTGTTATTTCATAGTTGTGATGTCTTAACTATTATTCTACAATGTAGAAAATAGTCAAAATAAAGAAAAACCCTTGAATGAGTAGGTGTGTCCAAACTTTTGACTGGTACTGTATGTGTATTTATGACGGTGTTGTTGATTGTGTGTGAGTGTTTGTGTGTCCAAGTGCTGCGGTCGCTGTGCCAGGCCTCGGCCAACCCCCTGTGGAGCAGCAGCTCTATGTGAGCCAGGCTCTGCTGCTGTGTGTGAGACTACTGAGTGATGCAGAGCAACAGGAGCTAAGCTCAGGTACACCCCCTACACTACGGCACAGAACTGTCACACGATCAGAGCTCTTCACACTACTTTCTGATCTGTCTGCCTCCGGTATTCATTTGAGAAATAAAAAACATTTTTCCTATGGAAAACGACTATGAGTGTTTTGTTATGGGAAGTGTCCATGTAGTCCTGCCTTGTTGAAGTCCGTTTTCTTCTGTTTGGTGTCTAATAATCACAACCCTCATGTCCTTTCCCCTGTCTACTGAGCCAAGCTCAAATTGGAGGTACAGTACAGTATAGCACCTTAACGAAGGTTTAGGGTGCATGTCAATAGTCTGAAGTGGCTCACTCTCACTATATTATGTTCTCTGCTCCTACTGATCTAAATGAATGGGTGAAAACAAATAATGCTTTCACCTATCTGCTGTTGAAAGTACAAATGAAAAAAGGAGATAGTGGAAGCCAATGTAGACTATTGAGGTGCACCCCCACAATAGGCTATGACTGCCTTGTTATGAGTTCTGTGTTAGGACACATGGAAGGGTGTGTGTTATGTGTTTCTTTCCCTCAGGATGAGGAGACCAAGGAGCTGCTCTCACTGATGTCTCCACTGTCTGGTGAAGAAACGGAGCAGCTTGATGACAGATTGGATCTTCCTCAAGAGGTCAAAGGGCAGACTGTACGCTCTCAGGCAGTACCATCCCAGGCTGCTTCAGTGGCCCAGAAATCAGGAGTTTTATATTTAATTCAAATCATTACAACTTAATCTTCCCATGGGCAGTTAAGAAGGAAAACAATAAATGAGTTACCTCTGGTTCGTTCAGCCGTTCCCATGAGGGAAAGAAGGGGTTTGGGATAAACGCTGAAAATAAAGTCTGATATTAACACAGGCTTAGGAGATCTTATACGTTTTGTTCTGTGAGATAATATCAGTCAGTTAACATGGCCATTATGAATTATGAAGTATTTATGTGCTTTTTATCATTACATAAATGCTTCAAAATTCACAAAAAGTGTTGTTGAAGATGATGAAGATTATCTCATAGAACAAAACGTATAAGATCTCCTAAGCCTGTGTTAACCACAGACCTTACTGTCGGCGTGTATCCAAAAACCCTCCAAAAACGGCATTCATTTCACTGTAAGATTTGTCCAACGAACCAAGGCGGAGTTAGTGCCTACAAAAAGACGCCATTTCTATTTCTCTTTATAGTAGTGTTGTATTAACTAGGCTCTATATCCTTGTCCTGTGTGTGTATGAACCAGTGATGATTCACTCACCCACTACTGACCAGGAGATGAGCAAAGCTGCCCCGCCACACTACCTAAGAGACTGTTTGACGGGTAAGATACATTATATCGGTCTCTATGGGTGGGAGATGGACATTTAAGCTTACCAAAGCTCTTTTTATTTTACTGACTTGTTGAATGATTGATCCATTCATCCTTCCATCCCTCCATCTTTCCCCAGCCTTCCTCTCCTCTGAGGACCCAGTAAGGGTGGAGTTCAGTCAGAGAGCTGTTGAGGGACTGGTTCGGAAGAACCCTTCTACAGTCAGTGAGGTGAGAAATCCAACATGGTTTTTAAATTAAGCATTTGTCACCATTGCGTGTTAATTTCAAAAGCAAAAGGGAGTATGTTCCATCATCTATGTTAATTTACATTAGTGCAAATTGTCTGTCGATTATTCTTGTCATTTCCCAACCCTTTTGGCTGTGGGAAAGTTTATGTCCCCTCAGGCACACACATTTGTTCTGTGTTATTATGAAAGTTATTTGTGTAGAATGTACTTTTCCCCACTCATTCACCGCATCTCTTTACATTGCTTATGCATATTCGGTGGCCTGTTTGCGTCCAGACTACACTATTGTAAAAAAGGTGCTATCAACAACCAAAAAAGGCTATTTGGCTGTCCTCATAGGAGAACCCTTTGAACAACCCCTTTTGGGTTCCATGTAGAACCCTTTACATAGAGAGTTCTACATGGAACCCAAAATAGCTCTACCTGGAACCAAAGATGGTTCCACCTGGAACCAAAAAGTGTTCTCCTATAATGACAACCGCAGAACCCTTTTGGAAGCCTTTGTTTTTTGTGCTGTATATCAAATTCCGAACACAATGCCAATCCTGGCAGATCTAAACCTAATGTGAGCACCATGTGACTTTTGTGTGTTCAGACCTAAAGCAGCTTGGAGTGAACGGATAATAAAAGTCGCATTTAAGTGCCTGGTGTTACCGAGGCCATAGGTTGTACATATCCATTACTTTGAGTGTTTTATATAATATAACTAAATGTTTTTTTCTGTGTTGCAGAAAAGAAATTCAGCGGCAAGTCCACAGAACATGACATACGCATAGCTGTGTTAGTCTTTGTTTGATCCATTTGTTTGTTTCAGTTTTCACTAGTTAAATCCTTTCACACATTGTTGATTTCAATTTGGATTGGTTGAATATACTAAACTTACCACTGAGTGTTCAAAGGATTAATATCACCTTCCTAATATTGAGTTGCACCCCCCTTTTGCCCTCAGAACAGCCTCAATTTGTTGGGTCTGCTGGCCCATGTTGACTCCAATGCTTCCCACAGTTGTGTCAAGTTGGCTGGATGTCCTTTGGGTGGTTCACCATGTTTGATACACACGGGAAACTGTTGAGTGTGAGAAACCCAGTAGTGTTGCAGTTCTTGACATACTCAAACCCCTGCGCCTGTCACCTACTTCCATACCCCGTTCAAAGGCACTTAAATATTTTGTCTTGCCCATTCACCCTCTGAATGGCACTCATACACAATCCAAGTCTCAATTTTGCAAGAGTTGGTTGATTGGTTGGTTCGTTGGTTTTCCATTGTGTTGATGCCGTTGAAAGGATCGGCGTTCCGTCAATGGGACAGCGCGTTATGTCAAGATCGCAGATTTTAGAGAAACAACAAATGTCTGTACATATAAGTGTCTTATATCGTCTGAAAGCTTAAATTCTTGTTAATATAACTGCACTGTCCAATTTACAGTAGCTATTGCTGCGAAAAAAATTCAATGCTATTGTTTTAGAGAGCTCCTAACAACAAAACACTTTTTTCACCGTGATAGGTTTGATAAATTCACCTCTGAATGTGAAATGTGTACTTACATTCTGAAATATTGCTCTGATTTATCATCCAAAGGGTCCCAGAGACAACATGCAGTGTTGTTTTGTTAGATAAAATCCTTTTTCATATCCTAAAAAGGTCCATATAGCATGCATGATTGATTTTGTATGTCCACTCGTTCAATTTGCAAAGAAAGGAATCTGTGAGAATCTCACCCTAAACTTTGTTTTAACAAGTCAAATCACATCCGTGTCTATTCCTCAGAGATCCTAGAAGGTAACAACACTTCACTATTTCATTAGGGGTGTAGTATATCCTATAGGACACCATATTTGGTCAGAGAGCGACGCCTTCATGGCACACCGATGATGCGGGCGGCCATCACTTGAACGACTGTATCTTTGTCAAATAAGCACCAATCAGGGTCAAACAAAGCTAGCTAGATAGCCAATGAGCTGGGCTTTACGGGAGTCCCGTACCGGGCTTTACATGGTCCCGTACTCTCTACGGGAGTACGGGACCATGTATAGGTCGTAAAATGTAGCTACTAACCTTGTTATGTAGCTACATTTTGTTATGAAAATTGCTTGTTTTGCAAATGTTAAACTTATAATATGGCTACTAATACTTGGAAAGCTAAATCAAGGTCCAAGTATACAGATTTGACGATATTCTTGCAGAAAAATGGAATATGAATGCGAATGGACTTGTTGTTCACTCATACTTCAAGTTATCCATCTGAAACTTTGCACATACACTGCTGCCATCTTGTGGACACTATCGGAATTACAACCAGAGTGATGGCTAGAACTATCAAAGATGGTGGTAGAAAAAGATCGGTTGGTTTTTTCTTTGTATTTTCTTCTACCAGATCTATTGTGTTATATTCTCCTACATTCAATTCACATTTCCACAAACTTCAAAGTGTTTCCTTTCAAATGGTAACAAGAATATGCATATCCTTGCTTCAGGTCCTGAGCTACAGGCAGTTAGATTTGGGTATGTCATTTAGGCGAAAATTGAAAATGAATTGTTTTAAAAGACTAAGAATAGGATGCAATGTCCAACCCAAAATATAAGCTTGTTTTACTCCATTGTTTGTAAACAATATAATTGCACAAACACATTCTCAGTTGGTTGCATAAATAATTATGATTACTAAATGTTACATGAAATATACATTTTAAATATAAAAAACTGAATGGAAACCCCTTTGTTAATATGTATTGGCAATAATTCACTTAATGGTGAGGCATAAAAATAAAAACAGTCACGCTGGATGTTTGAAATATGAGTAGGTGATTTGAGTCATGCTTCTTCAGTGGATAAAGATAATTAGCATTTCAATGTTGTAAATACTGGAGTGATGTATGATTGTTAATAAAATTGTTCATCAAATTTTCTTTGATACTTTGTCCATGTGTATGCAAGTACGTTGAAATTACAAAGTTGTTTTCAACCAAAACCGAACGTAGTAGATTGGATGTCTGGTATAGTCATCTTGAATGTCTTTTCAACAACATTTTGCTAGGTGGGTAGTGTGTGTGTGTGTGTAGCTTCTGGAGGGGGAGTTTCAATGCAGGCGAAAGTGGTCATATTCAGTGAAGTGGTGGGAAGCGGAGGGCTAACTTTGCTACTTTAGCCAGATTTAGTTTCTTCACGAGACTCAGAGGAAACCCTAGAATGTCCTGGTATCTAGAGTCGCTACCTGGTCTCGCCACTCGATCATCAACTCTTTTTAGCATTTATACAATTCATACGCTATACACAACAGATATTTACACTGAACAAAATATAAACACAACATGTAAAGTGTTGGTCCCATGTTTCATGAACTGAAATAAAAGATCCCAGAAATTTTCCATACACACAGAAAGCTTATTTCTCTCAAATGTTGTCCACAAATATGTTTAAATCCCTGTTACTGAGCATTTCTCCTTTGCCAAATTAATCCATCCACCTGACAGGTGTGGCATATCAAGAAGCTGATTAAACAGCATTATCATTACACAGGTGCACCTTGTGCTAGGGACAATAAAAGGTCACTCTAAAATGTGCAGTTTTGTCACACAACACAATGTCACAGATCTCAAGTTTTGAGGGAGCGTGCAATTGGCATGCTGACTGCAGGAATGTTCAATAGAGCTGTTACCAGGGGATTTAATGTTAATTTCTCTACCATAAACCGCCTCCAAAGTCGTTTTAAAGAATTTCGCAGTATGTCCAACCGGCCACACAACAGCAGACCATGTGTATGGCGTCGTGTGGGCGAGCGGTTTGCTGATGTCAACGTTGTGAACAGAGTGCCCCATGGTGGCGGTTGGGGTTATGGTATGGTCAGGCATAAGCTACAGACAACAAACACAATTGCATTTTATCAATGGCAATTTGAATGCACAGAGATATGATGACGAGATCCTGAGGCCCATTGTTGTGCCATTTATCCACCGCCATCACCTCATGTTTCAGCATGATAATGCATAGCACCATGTCGCAAGGATCTGTACACAATTCCTTGAAGGTGAAAATGTCCCAGTTCTTCCATATCCTGCATACTCACCAGACATGTCACCCATTCAGCAAGTTTGGGATTCTCTGGATTGACGTGTACGACAGCGTGTTCCAGTTCGTGCCAATGTCCAACAACTTTGTTCAGCCATTGAAGAGGAGTGAAGCATTCCACAGGCCACAATCAACAGCCTGATCAACTCTTTGTGAAGGAGATGTGTCATGGTCACACCAGATACTGACTGGTTTTCTAATCCACGCCCTTGCCTTTTTTTAAAGGTATCTGTGACCAACAGATGTATATCTATATACCCAGTATTGGGAAATCCATAGATTAGGGCCTAATGAATTTATTTCAATTGAAGGATTTCCTTATATGAACTGTAACAGTAAAATCTTAGACATTGTTGCATGTTGCATTTATATTTCTGTTCAGTATACATTAAAGAAAACAGCCACAGCTGTCCGCTATTAACCAGAAATACAATTTTAAAAACTCCCGCCCCCCGGCTATTGTCATTTGTTCCTTTCCCTTCCCCTACTATCCCTCTGATTGGCTAAGGCATCAACAGGGATTAACTCTGGGTTACAGATACATTTCTTAGAACTTGAAAACAGTTCATTTGTATCTTTCTGTTGAGTTTCAATGGAATTATTTATATCACACTGGCTTCTCAGAGCAACACAATAACTTCCTTTCAAAATAACTGAGCCCTGTGCAACTTGCATTTATTATTTTTAGTATGACTTAGTTTTCTTAGACACAGCTGGATATTTACCTGGATAAGTACCTTGTTGAAGGACTGAGAACTGCAGAGAGAGAGAGAGAGAGAGAGAGAGAGAGAGAGAGAGAGAGAGAGAGACCCTTCTAAGGATTTAGTCCTAGCAACTGTTTATATTTGTACCTTTCAGTTCCTTGACAGGGATGACTAGGAATATTTAGAGTGTCTTTGGCGTCTTCTGGAGGTGACATGTTATTAAGCTTTCATAATGCAATTGTTAGAGAAACACAATTTAGCTATGCCTGTTAGAAGACATATGGTACAGTGCCTTCAGAAAGTATTCATACCCCTTGACTTATCCAACATTGTGTTGTGTTACAGCCAGAATTCAAAATGGATAAAAAAATAAAAAATTCTCGTCCATCTATACCCCATAATGACATCGTGAAAACATGTTTTTAGACATTTTTGCCCATTTCTTTAAAGGGAAATGCAGAAATATCTCATTTATATACTGTAAGTATTCACAACTCTGAGTCAATACATGTTAAAATCACCTTTGCCAATGACTACAGCTGTAAATATTTCTTGGTAAGTCTCTAAAAGCTTTGCACACCTGGATTGTACAATAATGAAATTCCACTGCTCGACTGAGGGACCTTACAGATCATTGTTTGTGTGGGGTACAGAGATGAGGTAGTTATTCAAATATAATGTTAAACACTATTATTGCACACAGAGTGAGTCCATAGAATATAATAGAATAGAATAGAATAGAACTTTATTGTCCATCCAGGATGGACAATTGTCTTTGGCATCACCTTCATTAAACAAATCACAGACACATACATTCTCACATCATACACATTTAAACCAGTCAGTCCATCATGTTGCGTACACTAAAAACATAGAGGACATTAATACATTCACTCACAAACGACCACTGTCGTAACTGCGCTAGATAGATAAGTACATATACAATTGACTTTGCGTTTAGTAGTCCAACAGCACAAGGAACGAATGAATGTTTGAACACGTTCTTCTTGGCCATGGACATTCTGAAGCGCCGGCCAGAGGGAAGCCTCTCACACTGAGAGGGTAGAGGCTGGGAGGGGTCGCCAATGACAGCCAGGGCCTTCTTTTTAGTTGCCTTGAAATTTGGTAATCATGCAACTTATTATGTGACTTGATAAGCTAATTTTTACTCCTGAACTTATTTTGGGTTACCATAACAAAGGAGTTAAATACTTACTGACTCAAGACATTTCAGCTTTTCATTTTTAATGAATTAGCAAAAATTTCTAAAAACATTATTTACTTTGCCATTATGGGTTATTGTGTGTAGGCCAAGGTAAGTTGAGCCAACTTTGTTTCTAGGAAACCATATACAAAATGTATAATTTGTCCAAATATTTAGGAAGAGGCCTTTTCATGGAGTCTTTGAAGGAAGAAATCACATAGAAAAAGTGGTAAGCAAGTCGAATTTATTGTGTTAGAGGTTTTGCAATGCTTGTGTCTAAACCAAAGTAGATAATTTTAAGATTTTTCTATACTGTACATCAGTTGGGGTCTCTATAAGCTTCAATATGAGGTCCTAAACCTAGCATGAAAGTGCATCCTTGTAGCTGTGTTGGCTAATATAGTACAAAGGTTCGCCTTGGTAAGTTGAGCCAATGGTTGAGCCAATGGCAAGTTCAGCAAATTGAAGTGTTTTCTTCCCTGGTGTAATGCAAGGTATTATCCCTAGGACATGATGTAATAACAGGGCCTGGCCTATGTTAAATGTGTTTAAAAACTGCAAAGTGTTTGTTAGGTGTTAAGCCTGAGTTAAAATATGCTTAAAATTATTAAAAGACAAAAAAGCAATTGTGATTGTGTTCAATTGTGTTTGCCGGCTTTCCCTGTCCTGTCCTGCAGCTCAACTTACCCCAATATTTTCCAAACTCGAATGTTTCAATGAATTGTGATTATTTCCAGGGATTCACAACATCCTGAAATACAGTATGTGTAGATAACTTGTTAGAAATAATACTGTATTTCCCTTGACGGAGTGATGCTGAATGTAAAAATGTCTCTTCCCCTATAGTGAGTCACTTCAACAAAGAGGGAATATAGCTTACTTTAAAGAGTTACACAATGTTAATAAACAAAAGGGGCAATATCAACAACAACGAAAATAAACAATCATAAAACAAATACAAAATAACCCATATAACTACAAATTGACATAGGGACTTTCCTGTGATTGTTTGTGTCCTTATAAGCTGTATGACAATTTATTTTGAACCCTCGCTGTATGGTCTGTTTAAAAGCATCAACAAGTTTATCCTATAAGGTTCAGAGTTCTCTCTCTATATTATAACCAACAAATTATTTTAAAACTGCAGTCTACAGCCCTGCAGTAAATAACATACAGTATTCACACCCCTTGACTTTTTCCACATTTTGTTGTGTTAAAGCCTGAATTTAAAAAGGATTAAATGTAGATGTTGTGTCATTGGCTGACATAAAATACCCCATAATGTCCAAGTGGAATTTTGTTTTCAGATTATTATTTTTTTACAAGTTAATAAAAAATAAAAAGCTGAAATGTCTTGAGTGTCACGTCCTGACCAGTAAAAGGGGTTATTTGTTATTATAGTTTGGTCAGGACGTGGCAGGGGTGTGTTTGTTTAGTGTGTTTCGGGGTTTTTGGTTTATGTTCTATGTTTTCTATTTCTATGTGGGTTTTCTAGTTTGTCTATTTCTATGTTAGTTTTGGGAACGACCTCCAATTAGAAGCAGCTGGTTGTCGTTGCTTCTAATTGGAGGCCATATTTAAGTAGGGGTTTTTGTCTTGTGTTTTGTGGGTGGTTGTTCCATGTATAGTCAGAGTACCTTACAGGACTGGTTTTCGTCGTGCTTTTGTTCAGTGTTCATTTCTTTAATAAATCAAGAAGATGTTTCACATACCCGCTGCAGTTTGGTCCGATCATTACGACGGTTATGACATTGAGTCAATAAGTATTCAACCCCATTGTTATGGCAAGCCTAAATAAGTTCAGGAGTAAAAATGTGCTTAACAAGTGTCACGCTCTGACCTAAGAGAGCTGTTTTTTCTCTGTTTAGTTAGGTCAGGGTGTGATATGAGTGGGCATTCTATGTTTTTTGTTTCTATGTTTAGTTCTTGTTTTTCTATTTCTATGTTGGAGTTTTGGGATGATCTCCAATTAGAGGCAGCTGGTTCGCGTTGTCTCTAATTGGAGATCGTATTTAATATATTTTTTTTCTATTGTGTTTGTGGGTAGTTGTTTTCTGTTTTATTGTCTGTTGCCTGACGGAACTGTTTGCTGTCATTTTGTTTCTTTGTAAAAGTGTTTTCATTAAAGTATCATTAAAGTATAATCATGGGCACTCAACACGCCGCGCCTTGGTCCCCTCTATACGACGCCGTTACAGAACTACCCACCACGATTGGATCAAGCGGCGTACCCGGGCAGAGATGGATACCTGGTTAAATGAGGATCGGATTGAAAGGAGAAACTGGACTTGGGGCCAGGTAATAGACAGGTATCGTAGCCTACCGGGGAAGAACGAGGGGCAGCCCCCACAATTTTTTTTGGGGGGGCACACGGGTAGTTTGGTGGGGCCAGGGGTGAGACCTGAGCCAACTCCCCGTGCTTATTGTGGTGAGCATGTGCCTGCCTCTCGCACTCTCCCTCCAGTGCGCCTCCATAGCCCAGTACATCCTGTGCCTGCTCCTCGCACTCTCCCTCCAGTGCACCTCCATAGCCCAGTACGTCCTGTGCCTGCTCCTCGCACTCTCCGTCCAGTGCGCCTCCATAGCCCAGTACATCCTGTGCCTGCTCCTCGCACTCTCCCTCCAGTGCACCTCCATAGTCCAGTATGTCCGGTGCCTGCTCCTCGCACTCTCCCTCCAGTGCACCTCCATAGTCCAGTATGTCCGGTGCCTGCTCCTCGCACTCTCCCTCCAGTGCACCTCCATAGTCCAGTATGTCCGGTGCCTGCTCCTCGCACTCTTCCTCCAGTGCGCCTCCATAGCCCAGTACGTCCGGTGCCTGCTCCTCGCACTCTCCCTCCAGTGCGCCTCCATAGCCCAGTAAGGCCGGTGCCTGCTCTGTGCACCCGGTCCTCGGTGCGTCTCTCCAGTCCGGTGAGACCTGTTCCAGCTCCACGAGAAAAGCCTCCAGTGATAATCTATGGTCCGAAGCCTGTAGAGATGATCCATGGCCCGAAGCCTGTAGTGATGATCCATGGCACGAAGCCTGTAGGGATTATAAATGGTCCGGAGCCTGTAGGGATAATCCATGGCAAGAAGCCTGTAGGAATGATCCATGGCCCGGAGCCTGTAGAGATAATCCATGGTACAAAGCCTCTAGTGATGATCCATGGCGTGGAGCCTGCAGCAACAGTCCCTAGTCCGGAACCTATAATGACTCTTCCCAGTCCGAAGCCTCCAGCGACGCTCCCCAGTCTGGAGCCTACAGCGACGCTCCCCAGTCCGGAGTCTTCAGCGGCGGTCTGCAGCCCAGAGCCTTCAGCGGCGGCCTTTAGCCTAGAGTCTTCAGTGGCGGTTGGCAGTTCAAAGCCTCCGGCGATGATCCACGGTCTGGTTCCTCTGGACACACAGAAGCGGGGGGATCAGCGGGGGGTGGGGGTGCTACGCCCCGAACCAGAGCCGCTGCCAAGTACAGATGCCCACCCGGGCCCTCCCCTATAGGTTCAGGTTTGCGGCCGGGAGTCTGCACCTTGGGGGGGGGGGGGGGGGGGGGGGTACTGTCACGCTCTGACCTAAGAGAGCTGTTTTTTCTCTGTTTAGTTAGGTCAGGGTGTGATATGGGTGGGCATTTATGTTTTTTGTTTCTATGTTTAGTTCTTGTTTTTCTATTTCTATGTTGGAGTTTTGGGATGATCTCCAATTAGAGGCAGCTGGTTCGTGTTGTCTCTAATTGGAGATCATATTTAAGTTGGTTTTTTTTTCTATTGTGTTTGTGGGTAGTTGTTTTCCGTTTTGTCTGTTGCCTGACGGAACTGTTTGCTGTCGTTTTGTTTCTTTGTAAAAGTGTTTAGTTTTCATTAAAGTATAATCATGAGCACTCAACACGCCGCGCCTTGGTCCCCTCTATACGACGCCCGTTACAACAAGTCACATAATAAATTGCATGGACTCACTCTGTGTGCAATAATAGTGTTCAGCATGATTTATAATGACTACCCCACACATACAATTATCAGATTCAACCACAATATTTATTTATATATTCTTCATTCCATTTCTTTACTTTAGATTTGTGTGTATTGTTGTGATATTGTTAGATATTACTGGACTGTTGGAGCTTGAAACACAAACATTTTGCTACACCTGCAATAACATCTGCTAAACACGCGTATGTGACAAATACATTTGATTTGATTTGACCAGGGAGGTTTTCCAATGCCTTACTAAGAATTTAAATTACACTTTTGATGGTGTATCAATACACCCAGTCACTGCAAAGATACAGGCGTCCTGCATAATTCAGTTGCCGGAGAGGAAGGAAACCACTTAGGGATTTCACATGAGGCCAAAGGTGACTTTAAAACAATTACAGAGTTAAATGTCTGTGATAGGAGAAAACTGAGGATGGATCAACAACATTGTAATTACTCCAACACACTAACCTAATTGACAGAGTGAAAAGAAAACCTGTACAGAATAAAAATATTCCAAAACATGCATCCTGTTTGCAACAAGACACTAAAGTAAAACTGCAAAAAATGTGGCAAGAAATGTGCTTTTTGTTGTGAATACAAAGTGTTATGTTTGGGGAAAATCCAATACAACACATTACAGAGTACCACTCTTCATATTTTCAAGTGTAGTGCATCATATTATGGATATGCTTGTAATTGTTAAGGACTGAGGAGTTTTTCAGGATAAAAAATAAATGGAATGGAGCTAAGCACAGGCAAAATCCTCGAGGAAAACCTGGTTCAGTCTGCTTTCCACCAGATACTGAGAGATTAATTCACCTTTCAGCAGGACAATAACCTAAAACAAGGCCAAATCTACTCTGGAGTTGCTTTCCAAGTCGACAGTGAATGTTCCTTAGTGGCTGAGTTACAGTTTTGACTTAAATCTACTTGAAAATCTATGGCAAGACTTGCAAATAGTCTAGCAATGATCAACAACCAATTTGACTTTTGAAAAGAATAATGGACAAATGTTGCACAATCCAGGTGTGGAAAGCTCTTAGAGGCTTACCCAGAAAGAAATCACTGCCAAAGGTGCTAATACAAAGTATTGACTCAGGAGTGTGAATACTTATGTAAATGAAATATTTCTGTATTTCTGATATTTACATTTTAGTCATTTAGCAGACACTCTTATCCAGAGCGACTTACAGTAGTGAATGCATACATTTCATACATTTTTTTCCATACTGGTCCCCCATAGGAATCGAACCCACAACCCTGGCGTTGCAAACACCATGCTCTACCAACTGAGCCACACAATTCTCAATAAACTAGAAACAAATTCTAAAAACATGCTTTCACTTTGTCATTATATGGTATTGTGTGTAGATGGATGAGAAAAAATATATTTATCAATTTGAATTCAGACTGTAACACAGCAAATTGTGCAGTAAGTCAAGGGGTATGAATACTTTCTAAAGGCACTGTATCTGCAACTGCATATCCCAAGCATACATAATTTACTGGGAAGCAAATTTACTCGCTAACGGGTCCAAAATTAATCATGACTGGATTTGACATTCCCTTTTAATTAACAAGTTAGAAGCAACTTAAAATGAATGCAGTTGTTAGATCTTTTCTCATGTAATCAACACATTGCCTAGATAATTCTATCTTGAGAATAATTAGGTACCATAGTTAACTATCTTTACCTAATGGATTTGTCTGGCTGAATAGGCTGTGCTGATGGTACCATGGGGATTGGAGCTGTTTTCAGTGTTGATGTGATGTAGCTACATTCATGAAGTAATGGCACAGTAAAGTAGCAACGTTGGTACAACCACTGCATAGTGACATTTTCAGATCACAGAAATGGATATCTAAAATAACATCAATGAAAAAAGAACATAAATAAGGTTTGCACATCCAAGAGATTATAACAATGTTGTGCTTATTCAAATTTTATTCAAATATTATATGAAAATCAGCATAAATTAAATAGAAGGTATTAAAATGGTAATAGCAGAAACAAGTTCCAAAATGTTTTATATGGAAACAAGGGAAACATCTTAGTTGTACTAGAAACAACAGCAGTAATAACGTACTAATGATAGTTAGCATTTTTCTAAAACTGTAAATAATATAGTGTCTGTGATCTGAACCCAATCCAGAGAAGCAGAGAAAAGCTAACTCAACTGCCTCTTAAAAGTCCCTTGCTAAGGCTTAATCTTGTTCCACCTGTAATCTGCTACATAACCCACAAGTGTTTCACAGCAATTTCCTCCTGAAGAATAATATCACTTGTATTCAGGTGACTGCGATTGGAATTACATGGGGGTGAAACAATCCTTGTTCTGTGGCCCTATCCCTCCTCTAGCCGTGACATGCCAGTGGAGCAAGTTACTGAAGCTACTTAACGACTTAAAGAGGCTTAATGAATTCATCAAAAAGATAAGGTAATTGAGGAGGAGAACTGATATTTTTGAGAAATACAAAGAGGGGATTGTCCTAAAACTATAATCCACGGTGTTATTTCCTCTTGTTGGGTGTATTTTGGGGATAGATGTTTCAATATCTACAAAAATAGGGCAAAAGTACATCAACTACGGCAAGGTGTAGAATTATTGAAGATGGATATTGTTAATTCATTCCTATACCTACATTTATGCAGAAATATACTGTGATCATAAATGGTTCATGCTCAATTTTATTCAAACGTCTAAGCACATATTCATAAATGTCCTCCCTCATGTGAGAACCAATCTACAGTCAAACTAACTATTTATCTACATGTTACAGAAAGTGTTGCTCAATCCAAAACCATGCATCATCTGGCATATGACAAGAACATGATTTATATTGCTCTCCTCTATCAATAAATGTGTTATTCCTCACAGACATAAATAAAGACTCAGAAAACGGTTCTATGGTTCAATTTTGAAAAGTGAAATAGACACATTAACACAATCTGTCATATCCTTAAATAGTAAATCCTAGTGATTTGCCAACAGAGTCTGGGAGACCAGTGTTTTGCACTGAGACTAGAGCATCATGATGCCTCCTTCTTTAGGAAGTGTTCAAACATGGCACCTTCTCGATCTCCATTCTCACTCTCTCCTCCTCATCACCTGAACTGTCTGAGGCCTGTCTGTCAATCTGGAGAGGAGTGGTGGGAGGAGGAGGATATGAAAGACAGCATTCCATTTCTATTTCTATTTCAGTTGGGGGTAGGAGATATAGCACCCCAGTGGTGCTGCCAGCAAAAAGAGAAGAAGAAGAAGATGGACGCAATGTGGTGTGTTCTGTACATTTATCATCCCCACCCCCACCATGAAAGGCAACCTTCTCTCTTTTTTACGCTCTCAAAGAGCAGATTGACTCCCCTTGCCCCCCTCGTGATTGAAACTTCAACCCCGAGCAGATGTCAGAGGAGAGGGAGATGCCAGCCAGAGATGGGCCAGGCAGGCCAGAGCCACTGTGAGCCGCTGAGCCATAGAGCACAGCAGAGCAGAGCAGACCGGGAGGTGTGAGGCTTTGTGTCAGGTCCACAGCTAAAGGACCAGGCACAGCGGGGATTTTAGCACATCCATTGGGATGTCTTTAGTCCTCCGGAAAATGGCTGGAAGGAGTTAGAGGGGTATAGGGGGTGGGTCGTTTTAGAGTTCCCCGCCACCACTATATACCAATTCTATTTTCTCCATGTGTACAGACGTATCCCGGGATGCTGGAGAGCAGTTCAACCGTCATGTCGAAATTATGTTCAGTTTTTAGACAGAATCAGGCGTAGTGGCTGACTGAGAGATACTGGGAGGTTAAGAAAACAATGGGTTTCCCAAACATGACTGTATGGGAGGGAAGCAGAGAGGGCCGATGCTTAATGGTTATTGCCTTATGAATAAACAACCCTGGGTATGAATCCCTGTAGAGCAGCTGGCTCGTGCTTCTCCAAACAGTCCTCCTCGGCCAAAACTTACACCCTCTCAGATATCTTTAAGAAAATAAATCCTAAAAGCATTTATTAAAATAGACACAATTTGAATCCCTAATGATGCTCTTTATTTAAGCATGTGTTACTATCATAACCTCATTGAAGGTTCCAGCCCACTCAAGCTACCGTTCCGGAATAAAACAGACTCTCTCTCTTTCAACTGTTAGAAGATACCCGCACAAGCTGTGATTGAAAATAGTCTAAAATGTTTTTTGATTTACTGCGACATACTCAAAGTATCAATACATGTTTAGGAGGAATTGAAATACCAACCATTTTAGAAGGGTCAGATGAGTTCATTTAAACACATTTCATAATAACAGACTGAATAAATAGAATAATGCATCACTTCAGTCCCTGGTTATCTGTAATCCAAGTGTGACTGATCTGATCAGGGCGAGTGAGAAAACAGTGACAGACTCTTTGTCTGCAATATTTCACATCCAGTGTATATTTCTAATGGTGTGAGAGCACAAAACTATATTAACGAAGCTGTGTGTGTGTGTGTGTGTGTGTGTGTGTGTGTGTGTGTGTGTGTGTGTGTAGAGTAGGAGTAACGTACAACCCGAGGTGATCTTTCCCAGACAATACCTATCCATATCAAAGTGGAACCCAGATGGTTTAGGATCTACTTCTCTGCCAAGCAGATGGACCTACGATGTACATCAATGGTCACAATTATCAGTGCACCACACACACACATACCGCTTGAAAACGAATATAGGGAATCTGAGAATCACAATCATTACTGATACTGGCCACAGTCCAAGCTGGTTGACCTCAATCATTCCAATGTGTTTACATTTTAAGAGTAATTGAGAAGGACGCGTCATTTGAATGCCATTTGATTTTCTCTCTTAAAGCTAGAATCCACAGTTGCTACATCCATTTTTGGACTTGTAAATTAATGATGTGCAAACCGATTTATTGTTGAATAATATAACTCATAAATGCCTAATGAGCTTAGTTCAACTGTCGTACCTCATCAGAACCCAAAATATACGCTTGTTTTACTCCAATGTTTGTAAACAACGTAAATGTTAACAAACATTGTATAACCTCAAAACATGGTTATAACTATAGTTTTGATATCCATAGCTCTGTCTATGAATTTGAAAGTGGTTACATTTCTGCAGGCCCATCCCTCAGCTTAATTACCAAAACAGAGGCGGTGGTGACCGCTTTGTTCTTTTTTCCACCGTGGATTCTAAATCTGAAAATATTTTTCTAGTTAGAAAGTCCGTCTAGCACCATAGACATTACCACCAGTTACAATCATATTCAAGAACATGTTGCTAAAACATTATCTTTGACCTATTAATGTCAAACTCCATTTTAGATATTGAAGTAATAATGAAACAGGCATGGCTGCTGGTCATCTGTCTGTTTTCAGTGTTGTGTTTTCAGGGCCGTTCATTCGCTCAGTGAGAATCTAATCCAGTTTCATCCATCAGTGCTACCTACCTCCACACTAATCCACTTCCCAGGGGACACATCTGGAGCAATAGAGAAAAGGAGATTTAGACACAGTTTACGTTGAGTAGTGGTTAGTACACCAGCATCACCACCCACAAAAGCTAGAAACAACAGTCAAACAATAGCTCCTTTAATTGCTCCACAATCATGAATTTGTGTTCTTAAGGCACAGGATATACCAAAATGTATCTATGTTTCTTTTATTTTTGGGCCTTCAAGTGTCAACAACACCCAAAGTCATGTAAACATCGTAGTGTTTTAACAGAGAGTGGCCGGGCTAGGGGATAATTGAACTCTGCTGATGGACAAGCTCCAAACGGGAGAAACCTGAGAGAAATCAGGAGGCTTCTCTTTCCTCTCTCTTTCAGACACTCGTGCTGCTCTAATTGTTGGGGGCTAGATCTCTGAAACTAGGTTCAGTTTCTGCTCACAATGATACATAATCCTAATAAATGGAAATGTTTAGGAGTAGATTGTTTCCTGTGGTCAGTGATCATGTTTACTTTGTTTCTGTCATTTTGTTTCAAAGAGGATTAGAGAGTGATTTTGAGTGTCATAGATCAAATATTTTTTACTCTATAGTAAGTTCAAATGTGATTTGAACATTATAGAAACAATTTACAATATCATCATATAAGGATAATAACAGTATTTTCTTCTGAGTGGCACCACCTTGTATGAAAAAAATGTAAGTGTATTTTTTTACCTTAAAAAAGCAAACATATAAATGTATAGTGATTATATAGGCTGTGTTTACACAGGCAGCCCAATAATTGGTCTTTTAATCAATTAGATCAGATCTTTTGCCAATTTATTTTGCCAGAATTGGACTGACTGCCTGCGTAAATGCAGCCATAGTGACTTATTCTTGAAATGAGTTTTCTGGGGTTACTGGCAACACATTTTCATTTTCCAAAGCAGCAAGCATAACAGACAGTGTACGATTTCAACTCTAGTCGAAGTAATTAGTGAACCGCCTACTGTTTGCCTTAAATAAAGGAGGCCAAAAATGATATTGACAGCCACGGCCTCTCGCTGGGAAGTGAGCGACAAAACATGTAATTGTGGTAAGGTTTTGATCACAACTAACTGGGAACTGTTCTAAACATGAAAAGGGTTGATGGAAGATTGCTGCAATGCATAAAGATCAAACCCCTACTGTCGCTCTGCGGACACTGGGCCCACTGGATCCCCATTGATCCCTCCTCACAACATTTCTAAGGACTGTGTGGCACTTCTTTTTCTTAGTAACAATTTCAAGATATTCATTTAAAAAAGATGTGAAAAATATACCCGAGGACCACTAAATACTTTTAATTATGGTCATACATTATTTGGATAGTCCCCAACAGATGACAGATGCTCAAACTATCAAATGCAACTCAACTATCAGAGTACAAATACATCTAAATAATGTGTTATCTAAATGATTTATTCCATCAGTTGAATTATGTGTCTCAATGGTTTTTCTTCCTATAGAGTACTTTAAACCCCTGGCACGTTCCTCTCTGTTCGTGTTTAAAGGGTATGTAGCCGGTTCAGTAGGCTTTCTGCTGTAGCCTCTGAAAGGCAGGCATCTGGCACTGTAATTAGAGTTCTGTAATTACCAGTATGCCATTTCAAATGTCCAGTGTGTCCCTGCATTATTATCATAAGTAACAAACACAGAGAGCCAGTTGCAGAGGTCACTGTGCAATTAACAGAGGGCGAGGACAAGGTTGTCTATGTGCTATTAATTACATAAGGGCCATAAAAACTTTGCTGCTGTTTTTTGGTGCTATTCAGACTTTTTATCAACAAAAATGTAATAGGTAGGCTATACAGTCAGGAGAGTTAGACTATTCATGAGGGTGTGAAATTACCAAGCAGAACATGCAGTCATGGGAAATTAATTAGTTACCCGTTCGACCTGTTAGCATATAGTAAGCCATATGACTGAATTTGGATAACATACATATCATCATCATTTCTGTGTGTGTTTTTTCCTGACTGCTCATTGACACCTATTTCAATACTTTGCTTTGGTATGTTTGTTACATACAGAAATGGATCTTACACAAACTAGCTGTCGTAGATGAAAGGTATCTAACGTCTAAGTGCAGAGTTAGCTAGGTAACTTCCTGAGGGCAGCTAGCAAAATACTTCCTCTCCAGGGCCTTGGCTGGTTGACCCCTACCCAGTAGCACCCTGCCGTGCTATTATACCCCAGTATTCTCAACCCTACCCTGGGCCTTCCCCTCCTTTTGGAGCCCTTACAATGGAGACCCAGCATGGAAGTAGTCCTCTCCTTGCCACCTGAATGTATAGGGCCTCACCAACATTCTCAAAGGGAATTCTTAATGACTTACCTGGCTAAATAAAATTTAAGTAAACATTTATTCATCTGGTTGACATGGGCTGTCATGAAATTATGTAATTGTCTTTTTGTATTATGAGGAGGACCGTAATGTTATCACTCCAATGTCACCCATATCATGAAGCGTAAGACTGATACTGATTGGTCCATTTTGATTTTGATTATTCTTTAAGCCCTCCAGTGGTATTAGGCAAAAATTATTATAGTTGTTTGTAATGGAGGGGTGAGGTAGCCAGGTTAGGCTACAGGTATGAATGGGAGTGAATCGGTGCAGTGGGAAAGGAAAGGGGAGGAAGGAAAGGCTAATAGGTATGCTGCCATGCAGTTGGAAAGGAAAGGATAGTAGGTATGCTGCCATGCAATTGGAAAGGGAAGGATAGTAGGTATGCTGCCATGCAATTGGAAAGGAAAGGATAGTAGGTATGCTGCCATGCAGTTGGAAAGGAAAGGCTAATAGGTATGCTGCCATGCAATTGGAAAGGGAAGGATAGTAGGTATGCTGCCATGCAATTGGAAAGGGAAGGATAGTAGGTATGCTGCCATGCAGTTGGAAAGGAAAGGATAGTAGGTATGCTGCCATGCAGTTGGAAAGGAAAGGCTAATAGGTATGCTGCCATGCAATTGGAAAGGGAAGGATAGTAGGTATGCTGCCATGCAATTGGAAAGGGAAGGATAGTAGGTATGCTGCCATGCAACTGGAAAGGAAAGGCTAGTAGGTATGCTGCCATGCAATTGGAAAGGAAAGGCTAGTAGGTATGCTGCCATGCAACTGGAAAGGGGAGGCTAGTAGGTATGCTGCCATGCAATTGGAAAGGGGAGGCTAGTAGGTATGCTGCCATGCAATTGGAAAGGAAAGGCTAGTAGGTATGCTGCCATGCAATTGGAAAGAAAATGATAGTAGGTATGCTGCCATGCAATTGGAAAGGCAAGGCTAGTAGGTATGCTGCCATGCAATTGGAAAGGAAAGGCTAGTAGGTATGCTGTCTGCAGTGGGAAAGGAAAGGCTAGTAGGTATGCTGCCGTGCATGACGTTCCCTCACAGCCTCAGAGAGAGGGACACTGTGGGAAGCTCTGTGAGGAACAACACTCCTGGTCACCAGATAATGGAACTTCTGAATCTCTACCATCTGCTGTTTGTTTAACACACACAAGGTCAAAAGACCAGCCACTCTTTTCTTTCTCTACTCTGTCACTGACTCTGCGTGGGCGAGGAAGTGGGAAAAATCGATGATATACCTTTTCTTCTACCTCTATCACATAATATTTTTGTGTTTAGCTCAGTATGGCTAGGAAAACAAAGCTCATTGCTTTAAAGGAGTTCACACAGTGAGATAGGAGGTTAGTACAACTGACTGACTGACTCATGTTTGGGTGTTGGTTTGAGTTGATTGTTTCACCCTGGCCTCTCCGACAAATCCTCTTGTAATCAGGAATACAGTGCCATCAATGTATACAGAGATCATGTTGTGGAGATTAGTCACAATGTCACTCTGTGATGATCTCTGCTCTTACTGCAGATGTACAGTGGGGGAAAAAAGTATTTGATCCCCTGCTGATTTTGTACGTTTGCCCACTTACAAAGAAATTATCAGTCTATAGTTTTAATGGTAGGTTTATATGAACAGTGAGAGACAGAATAACAACAAAAAAATCCAGAAAAACACATGTCACAAATGTTATAAAATGATTTGCATTTTAATGAGGGAAATAAATATTTGACCCCCTCTCAATCAGAAAGATTTCTTGCTACCAGGTGTCTTTTATACAGGTAACGAGCTGAGATTAGGAGCACACTCTTAAAGGGAGTGCTCCTAACAGCAGCTTGTTACCTGTAAAAAAGACACCTGTCCACAGAAGCAATCAATCAATCAGATTCCAAACTCTCCACCATGGCCAAGACCAATGTAACGACGGTCGTCAGGAATGGACCAAGGCGCAGCGGGTTGAGTGCTCATAATTAACTTTAATGAAAACACTTACACAAACAAAACAAAACAAAACGATGGACGATGAATACAGACTTGAAGGCAAAAGACAGCAATTCAAGAGACAACCTCCCACAATTTACAAACACACCCTAATATATAGGACTCTCAATCAAAGGCAACTAGACAACACCTGCCTTCAATTGAGAGTCCACACCCCAATTAACTAAACATAGAAACAGACTAACTAGAAAGAACATAGAAATAGACTAACATAGAGCAGTGACCAAAAAACCCCGGAATACATAAATCAACTACCCTCTACATAATACACACACCCCGAACCACATAAACCAAATACCCTCTGCCACGTCCTGACCAGCCTACACTAACAAAATAACCCTCATACTGGTCAGAACGTGACAACCAAAGAGCTGGCCAAGACCAAAATTATAGACTGATAATTTCTTTGTCAGTGGGCAAACATACAAAATCAGCAGGGGATCAAATACTTTTTTCCCCCACTGTAGGATGTTAATTTGATCACTGTGTTGCTCGAGAACTTTCCTGCAATGCAGGAAATGTAAAACTTGTAGTGTTTTTACATTTTGAAAAGTCTTCTGAAGTTTGTAATTTCAACTTTGAAATGTAAAACAACATTTTCCCTTATGACAAATGTATCAACCCCTACTAAAATGTCCATTAATTATAATCCACATAATAATGATAATTTCCTGTTGCTGCAGGATTAGTTTCCTACTGTAGTAAACTGGCTGAAATGAAGATCCTGCATCTGTACCACTTTATCATCACCATGTACAGTCGGCTATATTCTACTTCCACCAAATCCCCTTTAATAATATTATGGAATCTAGAACAAATACCGCAGCATGTGATTTACAACCAACATGGAATTAGTATGTCACATTACAATCCCAATTTATTTTTTATTTTTTAAATTTAACCTTTATTTAACTAGGCAAATCAGTTAAGAACAAATTCTTATTTAAAATGACGGCCTACCCCAGCCAAACCCTAACGACGCCAGACCAATTGTGTAGCCTAGTGGTTAGAGCATTGGGCCAGTAACTGGAAGGTTGCTGGTTTGAATCCCTGAGCTGACAAGGTAAAAATCTGTCGTTCTGCCCCTGAACAAGGCAGTTAACCCACTGTTCCCTGGGTGCTGAAGATGTGGATGTTGATTATGGCAGCCCCCCGCACCTCTCTGATCCAGAGGGGTTGGATTAAATGTGGAAAACACATTTCAGTTGAATACATTCCGTTGGACAACTGACTAGGTATTCCCCTTCCCCTATGGGACTCCCAATCACAGCTGGCTGTGATACAGCCTGGAATTGAACCAGGGTCTGTAGTGATGCTATGCCACTTGGGTAGCCCTCACTACAAAAATATTAAATAACTAAAATGTTACTGTGTTCTTCAAAAATGTCTCCTAAAGTAGGATACATGGGAGGAGAAGGAGGAGATGGCATCTAGATATGGTCTCTGTCATTGTACTGGACAGGAGAGTAAAACACTAAAGCAGAAAGACAGTCTTACTACAGATGTAGGACATTAATTAGATCACCTTGTTGCAGGATTGCCTTCCTGCAATGCAGGACATTTAAAACTTGTACTGTATTTCAGATTTAAAAAGGCTTCTGAAATGTGTAATTTCCACTTCATTTTCCCTTATGAAAAATATATCAACCCTTACAAATATGTCCATTAATTATAATCCACATAATAATTCACATTTCCTGTTGCTGCAGGATTATTTTCCTTCTATAGCAAACTGGCTCAAATTAAGATCCATCTGAACCCTTCAGTGGCAAAGCAGCCAATCTCACATTCAGGAGAATGACAGGAAGTCCTAAGGACATGATAGAGATATATGCAATGCTATCTAACGGTAAAAGTGTGCCAGTGCCTATAAACCGTAGTTAAGCACAATAGGTTAAATGGAGGGGAGAGTGCATAGGGTGACAAGAGAAACTACAGGACAGTACGCTGTGCCATATAGATGGAGCAGCAAGCCGTATAGCAGCTTTGATCATGTAAGTGGTTATACATCCTCACAGTATTAGAAGCACTGCACCAGAATCAAATGCATCGCTATTAATTAGCTAATGCATGCAAGTCCAGGCAGACGTTGGTGTTGTGCCTAGGTACATTTCCTATGGTACTGTATATGGGCTGCTGTGTCTTAGAATCAAAACGGAGAGCAGTGATCATAGAAAACAGGAAACTCGTGAGACATAGTGGACATGGGGTAGTTTTATTCTCTCCTCTAAGAGGCTTTCATTCACTGTGTGTCTCTCAGAGGTATTGAGGTACCCAGGAAGACAGCCCAGTTCACTTCAGACTAGTACTTAAACACAGACACATCCAACATAGACACAATCTATACGGACTCAAGCCAGCACACTGCAGAGCGCATGCATCGCCGTGAGAGCACAGATTAATAACATGCCTGCAGGGACGACATAGTAAGTGAGTGAGCTGAGCCATGTTCTGATCCTGTTATGAGCTGCTAGGCCGGTGTCTTACCCGGCCTGTTGACCTTATACTGCTTCCCCTGCGCGGTAGTCTGTAGTGTATGTTCATGTTTTAAATGTATGTCAATTGTTAAGTGTTTTGTCTGTAATGTCTTTTTCATTATGTGTCGAACCCCAGGAAGACTAGCTGTCGCCACTGGCATAGGCTAATGGGTTCCTAATAAAAAATAAATTATTAATCTGCTCAATTAAATGCATAAAGGTAATTTTACAATGCTCACCTGGCCAATATACTGTATGGTCACAAATATACTTCTATGTCAAGTGTCCAAACAGCTTTGCAAATAAATGATAAATGAATGTAATATGTGAATGTGTTAATTGTTGCTGTTGTTGTTGTGGTTATTGTTGTTGTCGTTGATTGGTCAGCAGAGGAGCAGAAGGATTATTTAGGGATAGAAACAATGGGTGTAATTAGACGTGGACAGGTCAGTGGACAGGGCCAGGGGGTAAGGTACAAGGGCAGGGGGGCTGGGGACAGGGCAGGGTCTGGGACACCACAGGACACTGCAGGCCTCAACAATGGATCGACTCTCCAGACAGGAAGCTACTTTAAAAGGTTGATCCCATGAGGTCAGCAGCAGAGGTGGAGAAAGCAGAGGAATCTCTTTTAATGAAGTGTTGTTAATCAGTCTGGTGTCAGAGAGAGATAGAGGGGGGGGGGGGGTAGAGACAGAGTCCCTTTTGGACCAACGGTCTAGTCCAGGCCACATAGCCCCATTTTACAGTAATGCAATGAAAAATGTTGACTAAAAGACTAAAACTTTGAAAGAGGACGTAAAAATAGTATCAGTGTTTCAGACCCTATCATGAATGTTTACATTATACAAGCAGACTTAAAATCCCTCATTTGGAGACTTTGACGATGAATGTAATTTTCCATAGAAAGCTTACATACTTAAAAAAAACATTGATGAGGGTGCTGGTTCAAGTAAAGTGGTTTTGCTATGGAGATATTATTAAATCCACTTTGATGTACAGCATTTGAATGAATTAGTTTCCCATTCTGGGGTTGAAGTGAGAGATTGCAGCAATCTGTCTTCCTTGGCAAGGTCTTTACATTGGGTTGGAAGAAACAGCTCGACTAGAGGGAGAACCAGTGTAGCACTTTTCACAGCAGGTAGAAATATAATGCAGCTGATTATTAATTTTAATTAAACACATTTTGGAAAATTATATTGAATATCTGAACCCCTGGTGTTTTAATGACTTTATTGCCTCTCAGCTTTAACAGTAAAAAGCTTTGCTGAGGTTGTATTGGGAATATATCCTAAAAAACACACAGCTGGAGAACCAAGGGGCTTCTACGTTCATTTCTATCATTCATTTACTATTAGAATCACAGACACACCAAGACAGAGACATTTGTCAATTGATACCACTGTGAATACTAATTTGCCACCAGACAAAAGAGTGTTAAACTCTCAGTTTATTGCTGACAGCCTACAGGTTGCCATAGAATGCAGCTAGTGACATGACTGAGGAGGAGGAGGAGGAGGAGGAATATTCAACATTATTGTTGCGTGATGAAAACAAAACTCTTTGGAAACAAAACTCTGCTGAGCGCTCCCGCAGGAAATGTGATTTCTGTTTGTGATCATTATGAGAGGTTAAGATGGATAACATTCGGATGCCTTGCTTCTTGTAGCTAGCTGGGTTGTACTGAACTATACTGTAGCTTAGGTTACACCTTGATGACAGGAGGCAGGACCAGCTGAGGGGAGAACCCCTCCACAACTGAATCATCAGACACTTTCTGAAAGCCCCATCTCAAGTGCAGTTGATTGGATGGAAAAAAGCCGGCACTTGAAGCATTTGAATATGGTCATCAGGCACTAATGGCCTGACAAATGTCAGCATCATTGGCTATGTGGAGAGACAAATAGCAACTACAAAGCGCTTGGCCCTAAGCCTCTTGAATATCCTCCACCGAAACCAGACAATTCCAACAAGCCATTATCCCATCCCTTTGTGTAGCGGCTGGAGAGATCATACAGTTCAATGGGAGGATTACCCCTACTTGAGCGGGGCTGAGAGAGATTCATTGATAAGTTCCTGTTGGGGTTGTAGCAGGTGGGCTCAGCTATGCAGCAGGGGTTTTGGGAGGACCACTGGGATGAGAGTTTGAGTGAGTTTGGCCTATAGCTACGGACGAGCAGAATCACTCATCCATAGAAATGCTTACACAAGCAATTTTAGGATGTCCAATTAATTGCAAAGTATACCCATTACAAATAAACAATTTTGTCAACATTGAAGTAGTTATAGACATGCCGTATATTTATGATTAATCTTCATAGATAGGAATTTGTAAGTCGCTCTGGATAAGAGCGTCTGCTAAATGACTTAAATGTAAATGTAAATGTAATTATGGATATGGCCCACTAAGGAGTATGGATATGGCCCACTAAGGAGTATGGATATGGCCCACTAAGGAGTATGGATATGGCCCACCAAGGAGTATGGATATGGCCCACTAAGGAGTATGGATATGGCCCACTAAGGAGTATGCATATGGCCCACTAAGGAGTATGGATATGGCCCACTAAGGAGTATGGATATGGCCCACTAAGGAGTATGGATATGGCCCACTAAGGAGTATGGATATGGCCCACTAAAAAAGGAAGTCACAGAAGCTGTAGAGGAGATAATTTGATATTTCCTGGGGTGTCAGGATAGCTGATAGGGACAAGATGCTTCAGGCCAGGAGTAAAGTAGAGTGACAACAGGAACCCAGTGCTCCAAATATGGGCAGGAGAGGATGCTTGGATAATAAATCTCTGTCTGTATGTGTACCAAAACTGAATTGTTTTGTGACTGTGTGTCACCAACAAGTAGACTATGTCAAAAGAGCAAATAAGCATTTTCCATAGGATTTTTTTCACTTTGGCCCTTCTTCTAGCCAAAAGAAAAAGATATTTATTTTATTTTAATGTACATTATTAATAATAACATATCAACAGGAAGGCTTTATTCATGATCAATAATGTATCAAGCTGAAGTTACAGTGGATCACTGTGAGAGGTCATAAACACTGATCAAATAACATGTTAAATAATTCATATCGTGAACGTTCTGATAGATGCCGCGCCACTGGGCAAAATACATTTTCTACAGGCTTTTCTTGCAGTTGTAGCAATCCGTATTGGCTCAGATACACACATTAAAATGCCCAGCAATGGATGTTTAACCACATGCCACTATAGTATGTCTACTGCGTCAGCTATTCTTACCCTCAAAAACCCAGAGACATCGTACCGGCAGTGCAAGCAGAGATTGGATGTATTGATCTGTCTGAACAGCCGTCTTTAATAAATACTAGCCTACATTATGAGTGCAGGGTTCTGTTCTGACTACAGACATGCTAGCTAGCTGATGAGGGCTTGCTGTATGCCTCTCCTAATCGGTAATCAGAGCAAGTTTTCAGTGAAAGATAATCTGTGGCTCTTTGCATCCTCGCTCAGAGATGGAGATGCAGGCGCCTAGGCCATGCAATCAGGATCAGGAGAACTACAGTGATTGCTCGGGTTGCACTTGTGAAATCAGGGGCTTGCATGGCCTCATTGGTCTGGGCCTGAAGGAGATGGTAAAGCCAGCCTCTCTTTAGGTTTTGCTTTTCAAGCAAATAGACTTACTGATTGGACTGACTGTGTGAACCAATGGATGTCTATGGGGTTTTCTATCCAGAACTGGTCGTATGAGTCTGACAGACTTTCATTGTATTTCATGAAAACAGTGATTGGAAGGACTGCAGACAATGTTTTCTCCAGTTGTAAAAAAAAAGAAAGAAGAAAATACAATAAAGACTTTTATTTATTATTTTTTGAATTCAAAATAAAAATGAAAGGCAGAAATGTCATTATTTCCCCTGTTGTTAGACTGTTGGGTCCCACTTTAAAAAAAAGTACAACTTACAAAGGCATTACATAGCATACAGAAAGGTTTCACAAGCACTGCATAAATGCCTTACAAATCATCTATAAGCGTACGTCATGCTCTTTAAATGGTCTATAAACATACATGGTGCGTTATATCACATTTGGCAGTTCACCCTACACTGGGAATTATGTCACCCTTTAAACTCCATAAGTAAAGTATGACATACACACATAGATGATTTGTGAACCATTATGTAGTGCTTATAAAACCTTTATGTATGCTATATAATGCCTTTAAAAGTTTTACCTCATTTAAAGTGGGACTGACAGTTGTCTTGAGATGCAGTCATTGTGTTCATCTATTTGGTGCTGTACCTGTATAAAATGAATGATGAATTATTTCCCCATTGTGATAAATTAGAACGTAGAACTGCAGAAATGTTCTCAAGTGAGCAAGACAAAGAAGCAACGGAGCATATGAAGAAGAAAAATCAAGTAGTGCAGCCATGCACTCAGCATGGATTCACACTAGCTAATTTAGCACACCAATGACCAAGTAGCCCTTGATGGGCTGAAATCAGATGCTTAACCAAGCCACTTGGGGATGGCACAGACAAATGTGGAGAGACAGAAGAAAGTGCTTTAGAACTGACGTCTTGTTTTCTTCTGACCTCCAGAAAGCCTTTTCCTGTTTTATACTCCTATGATTCAATTCAATAGGATCATGTGTCATAAAGAAAAGGCAATTAGTAGACGACACTGAAACGGCCAAGAAAACAAGTTTGAAACACGCTAGAGGACAGCTGTCCAGATATTACACATCTCGGCAAGCAAACTGCTCGCTATTCACTTTTAATGTAAGGCTTTTAAGGAGAAGGATTTAGCTTATCAGTGAGATATGGTCCAAGGGAAAACAATTTTATTGATTCTATCATTTTAGATGTAACCGATCCCTTAAGTAATTTCTCTGGGTTCCTGTGTGTCAGTTTAAGTGTCTTGCTGTGGCTGTTGTAGGCCTTGTGTTCATTTAGAATTCTGCATGGGGAATTTGTGCATAATGTACAAAGTGTTGCAAATATGATACACTCCCCATCACATCTGTCAGAGAGAAAACACACTTATGTTGCCATCCAAGCCCCAAGACAAAAACACTGAGCAAGACAAGGGCAGTCAAATTATTAAAATGAAGTGCTGTTGGGATGCGTCGTGATTGATTGTTTGGGGAAAGTCTATTTCTAAGTATTGATTCTTCCTTTAACCAGCCGGCACTATATTGGTGCTCAGTTGTGTGCACTGATAAATTACTTCGACATGCAAAATAGTGTCTCAGTGTTGATTTTCTTCTCAATATTTTGGAATATATTCAGAAATAAATGTGTTATTTTGAATTTTATCAGTTATTGTATTATTAAAAAGTAATGATAGGCTTGTCATTATAAACACATTGTTTAGCATCTTATTTGTTTGTTTCTTTATCAATTAGTGTTTTTTTCAGTATTTTGTCACGGAAAAAGCCAACATCTGTTCAAGATGTTTCCTCATTTAACAGACACCGTCTATTTCTGATGACAAAAGCAATATCATTAGAACTAGGGTGATGCACAAACAAACAACTCTGACTTTTAATTCATCACTCTTCCCTTCTCATCGAGCTCCCACTTTCATACATGTACAACAAAGCATCAACAAATATCAACTTCTAAATATTCTCCTGCAACCTGCCTCACCCAAAGTGGTGTGGATCTGTTTTTTCTATAAAGTATTTCTATTTACTTCAGATCTGGAATCTCTCAACTGAAGCTAGCCAGCTAACTATCTACCAGCTATCAGTCAGCAAACATTTGCTAGCGGTCATCAGCTAACCTTTAGCTCAGAAAGCTCTCGCCAGTTCGAACAACGTGACTCAAACCAGAGCATAATGGACCTATTTATTTATTTATTTTTTTTCCATATCCCCGGATTCCTAACGCAAACTTTGAACATTTTCATCTGGATCTTCGCAACTAGCTAACCGCAATCCCGGGTGACTACACCTGGCTAGCGTTTCCATCCTGGAGCAAGCACCAATTAGCCTGAAGCTATCCCGGCTAGGGCTCCTGTGCTACCACCGAAGCCCAGTCCTGGGCTACAATATCCGGAACCCTTCTACTGCCGGTACGGGGCACGGAACCCCGCCGATCCTCTACGACTGGAATAACGACATAATCTGCCCGAGGATTCCAACAGGCCCCTCAGGCGCGACATCCGCTGAAGGCCCATTCTGCTAACCGCATCCTGCTAGCTACCTAGAGCTACTTGGAACCGTACTAATCCACGACTGGTCTATCGACATCTCCGCACGAAGAGGCAAAAACAAACTTACCTCCATCGCGACGTCCCCCAAAGGCCCTTCTGCTAACTTGTTAGCCCCGGTCTGCTAACTGCTAGCTTGCTTGCCCCGGTCTGCTAATTGCTAGCTTGCTATCCCCGGTCTGCTAACTGCTAGCTTGCTTGCCCCGATCTGCTAACTGCTTGCTTGCTAACCCGGTCTGCTAACTGCTTGCTTGCTAACCCGGTCTGCTAACTGCTAGCTTGCTAGCCCCGGTCTGCTAACTGCTAGCTTGTTTAGCCCCGGCCTACTAACTGTTAACTTGTTAGCATCGGCCTGCTAACTGTCTGAATCGCCGTGTCCCCAGTCAGCCCAACAACTCACTGGACCCATATGTTCACTTGGCAACGCATGCCTCTCTCTAATATCAATATGGCTCGTCTGTTACTGTCCTGGTTAGTGATTACTGTCTTATTTCACTGTAGAGCCTCTAGCCCTGCTCAATATGCCTTAACCAACCATGTTGTTCCACCTCCTACATATGCGATGACATCACCTGGTATAAATGTCTCTAGAGACTATATCGCTCTCATCATTACTCAATGCCTAGGTTTACCTCCAATGTACTCACATCCTACCTTACCTTTGTCTGTACACTATGCTTTGAATTTATGCTATCGTGCCCAGAAACCTGCTCCTTTTACTCTCTGTTCCGAACATGCTAGACGGCCAGTCCGTATAGCCTTTAGCCATACCCTTGTCCTACGTCTCCTCTGTTCCTCTGGTGATGTAGAGTTTAATCCAGGTCCTGCAGCGCCTAGCTCCACACCCACTCCCCAGGTGCTCTCATTTGTTGACTTCTGTAACCGTAAAAGCCTTGGTTTCATAACGTTAGAAGCCTACTCCCTAAGTTTGTTTTACTCACTGCTTTAGCACACTGTGCCAACCCGGATGTCTTAGCCGTGTCTGAATCCTGGCTTCGGAAAACCACCAAAAACCCTAAAATCTCCATCCCTAACTATAACACTTTCCACCAAGATAGAACTGCCAAAGTGGGCAGTGTTGCAATCTACTGCAAAGATAACCTGCAGAGTTCTGTATTATTATCCAAGTCTGTACCCAAACAATTCGAGCTTCTACTTCTAAAAATTCACCTTTCCAGAAACAAGTCTCTCACTGTTGCCGCTTTTTAAACATTTTAGTCATTTAGCAGATGCTCTTATCCAGAGCGACTTACAGTAGTGAATGCATACATTTTTTATTTTTTTATTTTTTCCCCCGTACTGGTCCCCCGTGGGAATCGAACCCACAACCCTGGCATTGCAAACACCATGCTCTACCAACTGAGCCACACGGGACCAGCTGTAGACCACCCTCTGCCCCCAGCTGTGCCCTCGACACCATATGTGAATTGATTGCCCCCCATCTATCTTCTGAGCTCGTGCTACTAGGTGACCTAACTGGGACATACTTAACACCCCGGCCATCCTACAATCTAAGCTTGATGCCCACAATCTCACACAAATTATCAATGAACCTACCAGGTACAACCCCAAATCCGTAAACACGGGCACGATCATAGATATCATCCTAACTAACTGACCCTCCAAATACACCTCTGCTGTTTTCAATCAAAATCTCAGCAATCACTGCCTCATTGCCTGCATCCGTAATGGGTCTGCGACCAAACGACCACCCCTCATCACTGTCAAACGTTCCCTAAAACACTTCTGCAAGCAGGCCTTTCTAATCGACCTGGCCGGGGTATCCTGGAATAACATTGACCTCATCCTGTCAGTAGATGATGCCTGGTTATTCTTTAAAAGTGCCTTCTTCACCATCTTAAATAAGCATGCCCCATTAAAAAAAATTTGAAATAGGAATAGATATAGTCCTTGGTTCACTCCAGACCTGTCTGCACTTGACCAGCACAAAAACATCCTGTGGCGTTCTGCATTAGCATCGAATAGCCCCCGTGATATGCAACTTTTCAGGGAAGTTAGGAACAAATATACACAGGCAGTTAGGAAAGCTAAGGCTAGCTTTTTCAAACAGAAATTTGCATCCTGTATTACAAACTCAAAAAGTTTCTGGGACACTGTAAAGTCCATGGAGAATAAGAGCACCTCCTCCCAGCTGCACACTGCTCTGAGGCTAGGAAACACTGTTACCACGATAAATCCACAATAATTGAGAATTTCAATAAGCATTTCTCTACAGCTGGCCATGCTTTACACCTGTCTACCCCTACACTGGTCAACTGCCCGGCACCCTCCACAGCTACCCGCCAAAGCCCCCACCATTTCCCCTTCACCCAAATCCAGGTAGCTGATGTTCTGAAAGAGCTGCAACATCTGGACTCCTACAAATCAACCGGGCTAGACAATCTGGACCCTCTCTTTCTAAAATTATCTGCCGAAATTGTTGCAACACCTATTACTAGCCTGTTCAACCTCTCTTTCGTATCGTCTGAGATTCGCAAAGATTGGAAAGCTGCCGCGGTCATCCCCCTCTTCAAAGGGGGTGACACTCTAGAACCAAACTGCTACAGACCTATATCTATCCTACCCTGTCTTTCTAAGGTCTTCAAAAGCTAAGTTAACAAACAGATTACCGACCATTTCGAATCCCACCATACCTTCTCCGCTATGCAATCTGGCTTCCGAGCTGGTCATGGGTGCACCTCAGCCACGCTCAAGGTCCTAAACGACATCATAACCGCCATCGATAAGAGACATTACTGTGCAGCCGTATTTTTCGACCTGGCCAAGGCTTTCGACTCTGTCAATCACCACATTCTTATTGGCAGACTCGACAGCCTTGGTTTCTCAAATGATTGCCTCGCCTGGTTTACCAACTACTTCTCTGATAGAGTTCAGTGTGTCAAATCGGAGGGCCTGTAGTCCGGACCTCTGGCAGTCTCTATGGGGGTGCCACAGGGTTCAATTCTCGGGCCGACTCACTTCTCTTATACATCAATGATGTCGCTCTTGCTGCTGGTGATTCTCTGATCCACCTCTACGCAGACGACACCATTCTGTATATTTCTGGCCCCTCTTTGGACACTGTGTTAACTAACCTCCAGACGAGCTTCAATGCCATACAACTCTCCTTCCATGGCCTCCAACTGCTCTTAAATGCAAGTAAAACTAAATGCATGCTATTCAATCGATCACTGCCCGCACCTGCCCGCCCATCCAGCATCACTACTCTGGACGGCTCTGCCTTAGAATACGTGGACAACTACAAATACCTAGGTGTCTGGTTAGACTGTAAACTCTCCTTCCAGACTCACATTAAGCATCTCCAATCCAAAATTAAATCTAGAATCTGCTCCCTATTTCGCAACAAAGCATCCTTCACTCATGCTGCCAAACATACCCTCGTAAAACTGACCATCCTACCGATCCTCGACTTCGGCGATGTCATCTTTAAAATAGCCTCCAACACTCTACTAAACAAATTGGATGCAGTCTATCACAGTGCCATCCGTTTTGTCACCAAAGCCCCATACACTACCCACCACTGCGACCTGTACGCTCTCGTTGGTTGGCCCTCGCTTCATACTCGTCGCCAAACCCACTGGCTACAGGTCATCTACAAGTCTCTGCTAGGTAATGCCCCGCCTTATCTCAGCTCACTGGTCACCATAGCAGCACCCACTCGTAGTACGCTCTCCAGCAGGTATATTTCACTGGTCACCCCCAAAGCCAATTCCTCCATTGGTCGCCTTTCCTTCCAGTTCTCTGCTGCCAATGACTGGAACGAACTGCAAAAATCACTGAAGCTGGAGACTCTTATCTCCCTCACTAGCTTTAAGCACCAGCTGTCAGAGCAGCTCACAGATCACTGCACCTGTACATAGCCCATCTGTAAACAGCCCATCTATCGACCTCATCCCCATACGGTATTTATTTATTTATTTATCTTGCTCCTTTGCACCCCAGTATCTCTACTTGCACATTCATCTTCTGCACATCTACCATTCCAGTGTTTAATTGCTAAATTGTAATTACTTCGTCACCTTGGCCTATTTATTGCCTAAACTCCCTTATCTTACCTCATTTGCACTCACTGTATATAGACCTTTTGTTTTATTTTTTCTGCTGTATTATTGACTGTATGTTTTGTTTATTCCATGTGTAACTCTGTGTTGTTATTTGCGTCGAATTGCTATGCTTTATCTTGGCCAGGTCGCAGTTGCAAATGAGAACTTGTTCTCAACTAGCCTACCTGGTTAAATAAAGGTGAAATAAAATAAAATAAAAAAATATGAAAGAGGGAGGGAATAGTGGTACATGACCAACAGTAGCTATACAATACGTTATTTAATATCTTTACTGAAGATCTAAGCACTAAGAATGTTGAAACCACTGTGCTCACATTTGTCCATACAGTATACTTAGCTGAGGATATTTCAAATGAACATTTACATGACCTTATAGAAATATAAATCATTCTGTGTCATTGTGTCCACAAGTTATCATCAACTGTTCAATATTGTTGATGGATCAGGGAAGTTGACTGTGTTAAACTTTTACGTTTTTGTACAAGTCCATCTAATAGACCATGCTGTCTGGTGCAGCAATGTTCAATAATAACATATTGACAGAGAGGTGTATAGGCTATTGTGTCCATCTCCCAAAGTACTGTAACTCTCTACTGCTGTAATAGAAGACAGTATGCCTTCTATCCACAACTGAATTAGACTGGCCACAATTAGCAGGATGTTGAAAGAATGGGAAGGTTTTGTTACCCTCACTTATAGATCATATAAGATTTTGATTAAAGAACGGTGGTTTTAATGCACATTGGTCGATTCAAATCAAGTCAGAACTTTTTAGACATTAACTTACAAACCAACAACAGTAACCTGAGCTTAAGTGTTACATTTTTGGCACATTATGGGTGCTTCAAGAAGGGAAACCAAAGACAAAAAATATAGGTTCATATTTCAGCCATCACTGAGTGTGAAAATATCCTCAATTTGATAAAAAATGTATAATGCAACTTTCCTAGTCTTAAATTTGAAATGGGCACTTGTTTTCCCATTATGGTTTCTTTAATCCATTTATGTCTGAGTTGTCTTGCTTAAAGATCGCTCCTCCATATTGGATGCACACCATCTGAGGAATGTGTTCCACTGCTGGGCCTGATAAAATAACACAAGAGTTTACATATTTCTAAAACCTGATCTGAAAACTGATTTAAAAATCCATATCGACAATCAAATTCCCTGAAAATATATGCACACAAGTCTGCTTTGAGGTGACTAAAACGAAGCAAATTTGGTTTCAGGAGACAGGAAGGCAGTGGGCAGAGATCAGACAGTAAATGGATACTCATGGTGACCAGCAAGGAAACCCATCCATCCCTGGAGACGCTTAGAGGAGGGCAAGAGAGCCAAGCGATGGGGAAGGAAGAGTATGTGTGCCTTCCTTCCCTTCAGTCTGTCATTAAATATTCACCAAACGGGAGGGATCCTGTTACATTACCCCCTCTTGTTTCTTGTGCCTTTAATGACAGTTGTTGTAAACATACACAGACAAACACCAGCCCCAAGCCTGCACCAGCCACAGTCTTCAGTGGCTGAAATACTTAAATTCCTTCAACTGATAGATTTCTCCTGGCCCCTCAAGGGATGGATGAAGGCCTCTTAGTAAGTGACATCTGCCTCTTGAACCGGTCTTTGCAGTCTCTCTCTCTCTCTCTCTCTCTCTCTCTCTCTCTCTCTCTCTCTCTCTCTCTCTCTCTCTCTCTCTCTCTCTCTCTCTCTTTCTCTCTCTCTCTCTCTCTCTCTCTCTCTCTCTCTCTCACTGTCTTCTAGCCTGTGTTCCTTCGGCAGCCTTTAGTAGCTTGGGTTACTCTGAGTTACTCAAAAATGTGTACGTGTTCATGGAGAGTGATTGGTCCTTACAGGCGACCGTGTCAGCGCTACCATTTCTCATCCGATATTAATTAAAAGTGATGAGTGACACCTCTGTGTTTGTGTGCGGCTGCCTGACTCTTGCTAGGTTGAGGAGAAACATTTGGCCTGGGCCGAGGAGGACGAAGGACTGGTATTCAAAACATTTGCCTCGTTCATGTTTAAGAGATGTCTTTGTTAATGAATTATGTCTGTTTACAATAAAGCCTAAGTGTCTACCTTTTCACATGGTGGCAGACATTCGGTCTTGGATGACTTCCTGTTGCCATAGGGTACATGCAACTAGACTAGTCTGCTTGTAACTGGGAAACTAAATGAAAACACTACTGTGCTAGGCTAGCTCCTATTGGAGGTTGTGGTTTTATGATATTTGAATTCATTTTAGTTTCAAAATGAGTATTTTGATTTGCAGAGGAAGCCCGAGCCCAACTGTCAATATCCTTTAGTCTAGTTTATATTCAAATTCCCACTTGGTTGACCTAATTCTACTGTTGTAGTTACTTTAATTCTTTAGCCTATATACATTTTTCTTCACTATCTTAAGAACTGTCATCATGAGTGATGAACATAGTGGAAGTGAATAGATTATTGATTTACAGAGTTTATCTGAAAGTCCTTTTCCATGATATGGCAGTGGAATATGTCTGGAGATCTTATCAGGTAACAATGTTATAATCACTGTGTTGTTACACAGGTATAACAACAATTTCATTATTTCACAAAATGTTTTAACTTGTGGCAAGCAGAAGTAAGATTTCCCTCTGTGAAGATACAGTACAGTATGACACAGATACAGTATGTTGGTAGTGCACTGTTCAATGTTAACATATCCACTGTTTTCACACACATAGTGGTTCCCTGTCACTTGAGTTTCTGGGTTTTGACACAGAGGAATGAAGAAAACCTTACCTTGCTTTTACTTTGGCACTTGGAGGGGCCTGTCACTTAACAGCTGGGCTTGGTCTGGGCTCCCTGAGACAGGCAGCACCAAACAGACTTTGTATCAATCTGCCAGTCCTGGTAAGTGGACTGGGGGAATTTCAGGTCTCCAAGGTGAGATTGTGTGGATAGCTCCAGTCGATTGGTTGTGTGAGGAAGTTGCGTGTGTGAAAACGTATCTGAATATAGAGACCCTTTAGGTTAGAAGGTCATTTTGAAAATATATTATTGGTTGAATGTACAGTATATTTGTCACGTCCTGACCATAGAGAGCTCGTGTTTTTCTATGGTAGAGTAGGTCAGGGTGTGACTGGGGGGTTTTGTCTAGTTTATTTATTTCTATGTTTGGTTCTAGTTTCTTTTTTCTATGTTGGGGTTTTTGTCTAGTTTACATTTTCTATGTTGTGTTCTAGGTTTTATTTTCTAGGTTGGGGTTTTCGTATGATTCCCAATTAGAGGCAGCTGGTCATCGTTGTCTCTAATTAGGGATCATATTTAAGTTGTTGTTTTTCCCACTAGTGTTTGTGGGAGATTATTTTGAGTTTATGCATGTAGCACCTCTTCGTCACAGTTTGTAGTTTTTGTTTATAGTTTATTGTCTGTCTTGCATAGTTTCACATAGAAATAAAGATGTACTGGTGAAATTACAGAAGTAGAAGAGATACATTTTTAACTATGTGCAATAAATAAACTAACGGTGTGTGTTTATGCGGGCAGTGTGTATAGTATCATCAACTATAGTATCATTTAAATATATATATGGTGCATTCAAGGGCAGTCATACTAACCCCAGCCTTTACATTATGTCAAGTGCAAGAAGAGGTTCTCTAGCGTTTTCTTTGCTCTCTCCATAATAAAAGCAGCACACACTATACATTTTGTCCTATTGTGTTTGTTGTTGTGTTTGGTTTGTGTTTGGTGTTGTGTTTGGTACAGTGCAGTACATATCAGAGTGAGAGGAGAGAAAGGACATAGTATTATTAAAGTCTACACCAAAGCAGCCCATGCAGCTAGCCACACATTTCCTCTCCCATCATTCCCTTATTCCTGACCTCAAACAAGAAGCTAAGTGGCGTCCCTCATCTCCGTTACCAGTGAGAGATTCACTTCTCTTACACTCATAGAACCATGTTGTTTTTATAATAAGACCTCCCTTATAAATGCCAGAGCTTCACACTACTGCAGCTTCCATCCATCCTTGGGCACCCAACAGCATATGCTGTTCACATTTCACTGGTGTTTCCTCAACACCAGTGATATGGCTAAGTGGCGTTGGGGAAGCACACGTTAAGGCCCACAATTCCACAGGGTTAAAGTACATAATGGAGACATAGCTTCTTCTTCATTAGAGTGAGCCCTCAGCACAGAGCTGAGCATCCTCTCTCTGTGGTCCCATGGCTGCTGGAGTGGTACTGCCATCCACACACTGCCCGCATAAACACACACATTCATTTCAGAGCAGCACAAACAACAACAAAAGCAGATGTCAGTCACAGACTCCAGAGTGTGTGTTGATGAGGCAAGGGGAAGCAGGGAAGGTGAGGGGAGGCAGGGGGAAGCACAGGAGGCAGGGGGAGGCAGGGGAGGCAGGGGAGGCAGGGGGAGGCAGGGGGAAGAAGGGGAGGCAGGGGAAGACGGGGAAGCAGGGGAGGCAGGGGGAAGCAGGGGAGGCAGGGGGAAACAGGGGGAAGCAGGGGAGGCAGGGGAGGCGAGGGGAGGCAGGGGGAAGAAGGGGAGGCGAGGGGAGGCAAGGGGAAGCAGGGGAAGTAGGGGGTAGCAGGGGAGGCAGGGGGAGACGGGGAGGCAGGGGGAAGCAGGGGAGGCAGGGTGAAGCAGGGGTAAACATGGGGAGGAAGGGGGAAGAAGGAGCGGCAGGGGAGGCAAGGGGAGGCAGGGGAGGCAGGGGGAAGCAGGGGAGCCAGGGGAGGCAAGGAAGGCAAGGGAAGGCAGGGGAAAGCAGGAGGAAGCAGGGGTGAAGAGAAGAGGCAGGCCAAAGGAGACGTTTCCTTAACAGACATTTATTAGTGTTAATGGGGAGGAGGATTGAAGGGTGTCTTTGGGGGGTTCCAACTTTGTGTTTTAATGTGCATTATGTTCACCTTTAGATGGAGTGCTGCTATCACTGATGTGGTTGGTGTTAATTTGTTAATTACAGTTTTTTACAATCACTTAGGCACTAATTTCAGAACCTTGATGTCATTTGATGTCAAAACTCACAATCGATGATCAAAATGCATACTTTTCAAAACTCTTTCCAATTGCTTGGATACAATACACATAAAGCTAAGACAATTTGTTCATTGAACTAAAATCACCTGTTCAAAATGACACAACTTCACATCAAAGTACTGCATTAGAATCGAATAGCCCCCACGATATGCAACTTTTCAGGGAAGTTAGGAACCAATATACACAGGCAGTAAGAAAGCAAAGGCTACCTTTTTCAAACAGAAATTTGCATCCTGTAGCAAATACTCCAAAAAGTTTTGGGACACTGTAAAGACCATGGAGAATAAGAGCACCTCCTCCCAGCTGCCCACTGCACTGAGGCTAAAAAACACTGTCACCACCGATAAATCCACAATAATTGACAACTTCAATAAGCATTTATCTACGGCTGGCCATGCTTTCCACCTGGCTACCCCTACCCTGGTCAACAGCCCTGCACCCCCCACAGCAACTTGCCCAAGCCTCCCCAATTACCCTTTCACCCAAATCCAGATAGCTGATGTTCTGAAAGAGCTGCAAAATCCGGACCCCTACAAATCAGCCAGGCTAGACAATCTGGACCCTCTCTTTCTAAAATGATCCGCTGAAATTGTTGCAACCTATTACTAGCCTGTTCAACCTCTCTTTCGCATCGTCTGAGATTCCCAAAGATTGGAAAGCTGTGGAGACACTCTAGACCCAAACTGCTGCAGACCTATATCTATCCTACCCTGCCTTTCTAAGGTCTTCGAAAGCCAAGTTAACAAACAGATCACAGACCATTTTGAAATCCCACCGTACCTTCTCCGCTATGCAATCTGGCTTCCGAGCTGGTCATGGGACCTCAGCCACGCTCAAGGCCCCAAAAGATATCATAGCCGCCATCGATAAGAGACAATACTGTGCAGTCGTATTCATCGACCTTGCCAAGGCTTTCGACTCTGTCAATCACCACATTCTTATCGACAGACTCAACAGCCTTGGTTTCTCAAATGATTGCCTCGCCTGGTTCACCAACTACTTCTCAGACAGAGTTCAGTGTATCAAATCGGAGGGCCTGTTGTCCGGACCTCTGGCAGTCTCTATGGGGGTGCCACAGGGTTCAATTCTCGGGCCGACTCACTTCTCTGTATTCATCAATGATGAGGCTCTTGCTGCTGGTGATTCTCTGATCTACCTCTACGCAGACGACACCATTCTGTATACTTCTGGCCCCTCTTTGGACACTGTGTTAACTAACCATCAGACGAGCTTCAATGCCATACAACTCTCTTTCCGTGGCCTCCAACTGCTCTTAAATGCAAGTAAAACTAAATGCATGCTCTTCAACCGACCGCTGCCCGCACCTGCTCGCCCGCCCAGCATCACTACTCTGGACGGTTCTGACTTAGAATATGTGGACAACTATAAATACCTAGGTGTCTGGTTAGACTGTAAACTCTCCTTCCAGACTCACATTAAGCATCTCCAGTCCAAAATTAAATCTAGAATCTGCTCCCTATTTCGCAACAAAGCATCCTTCACTCATGCTGCCAAACATACCCTCGTAAAACTGACTATCCTGCCGATCCTTGACTTCGGCAATGTCATTTACAAAATAGCCTCCAACACTCTACTCAGCAAATTGTATGCAGTCTATCACAATGCCATCCGTTTTGTCACCAAAGCCTCATATACTACCCACCACTGCGACCTGTATGCTTTCGTTGGCTGGCCCTCGCTTTATATTCGTTGCCAAACCCACTGGCTACAGGTCATCTGTAAGTCTCTGCTAGGTACAACCCCACCTTATCTCAGCTCACTGGTCACCATAGCAGCACCCACCCGTAGCACGCGCTCCAGCAGGTATATTTCACTGGTCACCCCCAAAGCCAATTCCAAGCTGGAGACTCATATCTCCCTCACTAACTTTAAGCACCCGTTGTCAGAGCAGCTCACAGATCACTGCTCCTGTACATAGCCCATCTGTAAATAGCCCATCCAACTACCTCATCCCCATATTGGTATTTTTATTATAATTTCTTTTTTTGCTCCTTTGCACCCCAGTATCTCTACTTGCATATTAATCTTCTGCACATCTATCACTCCAGTGTTTAATTGCTAAATTGTAATTATTTCGCCACCATGGCCTATTTATTGCCTTACCTCCCTTATCTTACCTCATTTGCACACACTGTATATAGACTTTTTCTATTGTGTTATTGACTGTACGTCTGTTTATTCCATGTGTAACTCTGTGTTGTTGTTTGTGTCGCACTGCTTTGCTTTATCTTGGCCAGGTCAGAGTTGTAAATTAGATCTTGTTCTCAACTAGCCTACCTGGTTAAATAAAGGTGAAATAAATAAATAAATAAATAAATAAAACATTTCAAAATGCAATTCACACATTACATCTGAGATGACTGTCTATTCATTTCATTACAATGATCTAACTATCAATTGATACAACTGCTCAGAATGATAAGTAACTGTTTCATTACTCTTAATGCATAGTTTTATGGAAACTGACTAACAATATTCCATGTTTGGATCATGAAAGTTTCAGGATAACGAGATCCATTGAACATGAACCAATTGCACTACATTATCTATGGATGTAATATTTAATCATCATTCTTTGTCAGACATTGTTTCTATGGTCCCATGTACCACTTTTCCATACCATTCTTTCAGATATGACATTACTGTACACTCACTCGGCCACTTTATTAGGTACACCATTCTCAGAAAACTCTAGAGACTGTATTGTGTAAAAATCCCAGAAGGGCAGCTGTTTCTGAGATGCTGGAATCACCATGTGTAGCACCAACAATCATACCATGGTCAAAGTTGCTTAAATTACTCATCTTGCCCGTTCTAATGTTCGGTCAAACAACAACTTAAGCTCTCTACTCTATATATTGAGTTGCAGGCAGCCACATGATTCACTGTTCGAAGGAGCAGGCTATTTGCGTTAACACGCAGGTGTACCTAATAAAGTGTCCAATTGACTATGCAGGCCCTTGTAATTGCTTTTCCAATACTGCCAACTCGTTACTGATGATTGATTTCACATTGTGGTACGAGTATATAGTGAAATGAGTGGTATCCACCTACAACAACATAGCGATAACATGGAGCCAACAGGTGATCCAGGTCACAATAGAGGTCAAGCAGTGGAGGAAGGGAAGAGGAAGACGAGGAAGACGTGGTAGTCAAAGGAATGGCAGGTGACAAGCACCCCTTCTGAGAGGTGGTTGTGGGCCTCGTTTGAGAAGTGTGGGGGAACGTGGTAGAGGACAAGGCCACCGACCAAGACAGCGGCAGCAACAGCAGAGTGTCCAATGAAATCCGAGCAACAGTTGTAGACCATGTCGTAAATCATGACAATGACTGAGGCAGCTCCAATGATTCAACCAAACCTCAGAAGATCAACCATGGCCTCAATCATCAGAACTTACCGCAATGAGAACCGGTAAGTCTTCAACATGCACTAAACATTAGGCTACTCTCAATTGTCAAATGACTGTATACTGCATGCCAATGTGTACCCCAGAGTAGGTGATGTGACTAAATGTGTTCTTACTGTAATTTTCCCTGCAGAATTGAGACTAGGCCAAATAGGGGAGGCAGAGGCAAAATTCTAACTGACCAACAAGAGTGGGCTGTGGTCAATTTGGTTCGGGCCAGAAATGATGTTCGCCTTACAGAAATTCGGCAGCACATCTTGGACTATGACGATATGTTCAACAATGTGGATGCCATAAGTTTGCCGACTATTGCACGCATGCTGAAAAGGCAACAGGTGTCTCTAAAACAGCTATGCCGTATGCCTTTTGAAAGAAATGCAGACAGAGTGAAGCAACTGAGGACTGAGTATGTTCAGGTATGTTCAATTTCAAGATGCCTGTTGTGAACAATGCAATGTTTTGAACATTGGACAGCCTGTGTTAAAAGTGATGACCGTTTTGAGTTTTGTGTCTAGAGTTTAAAAATGACCACAAGGTTCTGAAATTAATGCCAAAGTGATTGTAAAAAACTGTAGGATCCCCATTACCTTTTCCAGAAGCAGCAGCTATTCTTCCTAGGGACCATAAAAACACACAACATGACAAGTAACAAAACACTGATAGACAAGGGCAGTCACACACATTTACAGTACAACGATGTACAAACAATACAACTGAACAATTATCTGTGTGTTAGAGTGTCTGAGTGTGTCTATGTGCCATTCCATGAGTTGTTGTTTAATCAGTAAAGGTCATTTGCTGTTTACTTGAGTTTTATTTTTAAACTAGGCAAGTCAGTTAAGAACATTCTTATTTACAAGGACAGCCTACCAGGGAACAGTGGGTTAACTGCCTTGTTCAGGGGCAGAACAACAGATTTTTACCATGTCAGCTCAGGGATTTGATTCAGCAACCTTTCAGTTACTAGCCCACCACTCTAACCACTAGGCTACCTGCCGAGATAGAAGGGAGTCCCATGCGATCATTGCTCTGTATAAAGTGTTGCCGTGAATTCATTTGGACTTGGGATCTGTGAAGAGACCCCTGGTGGCATGTCTTGTGGGCTATGTACGTATGGGTGTCTAAACTGAATGTTATTTGATTATGCAGACAATCTGGATTTTTTGTCACAGTAATATTTCTCATAAAAATTAGAAGAGAAGAAGTTAATCTCTGGTCAACCCTCAACCAGGAAAGACTGGCATGCTTTTATTGATGTTAGATCTTTATGTGCATTTAAGGGCAAGCCATGCTGCTCTGTTTTGAGCCATCTGTAGCTTTGCTAGTTTTTTCTTTGCTGAACTTGACCATATTAAAGGGCAGTAATCAGGATGGGACAAGAACAGAGCCTGAACAAATAGTACAGTTGATTCTTGCGTCAAAAACTCGGAAATTCTTTTTTAAACAGACATATCCCTCCCCATCTTCACAACAACTTTGTCAATATGACCATCCAATGATAATTGACCATCCAATGGTATACCTAGGAGTTTAGCTTCCTCAAGTTGCTCAATGGTCACTCCCTTTATACACAACTCCAGTTGAGGTTTAAGTCTGAGAGAATGTTTTGAACCAAATACAATGCTTTTAGTTTTAGATGTATTTAAGACCTTTTATATGAATCACCCATTCTGGTACTGACTGTAACTCCTTATTCAGAATTTCAGTGAGCTCATTGGATTTGGGTGCTGGCATGTAGAGTGTGAGAACTTTCGCAGTCATAGTCATTCTAGCTTTGTATAAGACCAGCGGAAAAATAAACAAATAATAAAAAAAGAAATCACTGATGTGGTTGGTATGATTGAAGTAGTCTTTCTCAACAAGTAACCTATCATTTTTATTGTCAGTATGATACACCTATGTATTTGTATTTTTTTTTGTTTGATTACTTGGACAAAATGTTTTGTCCACAGTAGATATTCTTATCTAATTGATATGTGACCGATTGGCTTAATTCGGTTTTATGTAGCAAAATTTGAAATGGTGTTTTTACATGGTATAAAAGTAGAGACCCATACACTACAGTTGAGGGACACTGGGAAAGCAATTCTGCTTTGAAAGTTGATAAACTTGTAACCTAATTTTTTAGAAAATGTCCCTTGAATGTTTTGGTAAACCTACTGGAGACCTCTTCTTTGTCTACACCCATTCAGCATCGTTCACATCCTCTTAAACCTTAATCCCAACCATCTCTTGAAGGATTCACATGTACTAAACAACCAAAGATTTCAAGACTAAAGGCTGGTTTATACTACGGGTGTGTTCGTAAATTCAGTCTGGAGTGCCAGAGTGCGCTCTGGGCGTTCCTAAACTCAGAGTATTGTCAGATTGTCCGTTTGTAAATTCTGAGCGTTTCGCTCTCGGAGCGTTCAGAGCGCACTCTGGACGCTCTGGCCGAGGAGAAGTGTTGATCCGAGCGTTCTGACCTAACAACAGCAGTCAAGCACCCAAGCTAACTGGCTAATGTTGGCTAGCTTGCTAACTACTTCTAGACACAAATGAGAGAACAGCTCACATTGACCCTTTTACGCGCCCTAGCAGAGCTGGTTAGGCTGTTTGTATGTTATCCAGAGCGTTGGTGACTGTAACTGTGCTGCTGGCAACAAATTAATTATGCTTTTTGCCGAAGTTTACTGACACAATGTTTACTGCCATATTCAATGAGGGTTGACCATTTATAAATGTGTCAGTTATTCTGCACTGTGGCACACAGACGAGTGTGTTCTGATATCGGAGTGGATAGGTAGAGCAGATTTACCAGCTACGTCTATCAACAGTTGTCGCAGTGACATCATGAGCATTCTACTGAAATAGTTACTTACATAGGGTAGTCTTTTGTTTAGACACGTAGCTAGCTATCTAGCTAAATAATGAACCATAATCCCAACTCATAACATTACTACCCTTCATGAATCTGTAGGTAACTAACCAACCAGGTTCAATGTTAGCTAGCTAGCTAACATTAGGCTATAACAAGCGAAGCAAATGGCTCTGAGATAGGAATAATATTACTACACAGATCATACACGTAACTTTAGCTAGCTAGTGTCATGACGTGCCTCCTTCTGGCTGTAGATCATAGCTTCTCACTCTCTCCTACACCCAGGTTCTGTTATCTCAGGTTGTAAATTCCTGGCAGAGACTCTCTTCCCCTTTTCATACAGAGAGAGAGACCACAGGGTGAACAAAGGATTTCACGTGGCTGAACTCCTAAATCCCCAAAATGGAAAAATGAAACTATATGTCCACTTGTGAGAATGTGGGAAGGGTCCATGGACACTTAAGGGACAGTTATGTTGAGTGCGTTTCATTTGGTGACCTCAAGAAGGACAGGAAACACACACAACTATATCTCTGAATGTGTACATTTCTCAATTATGGTGTTTGCATCTAATTCTTGTATAAATTGAATGAATACAATTGAAACTATTTGTAAAATGATGTAATGTGATGTTAAACCTTTAATGTGAGAGAATTGTATTCCCTTTAAAGTTTAACTCAGTCATTGGCCACGTCCCCGTGAGCACAGACATGATCTGCCGTCATGGAACCGCCTTTTCTATTGTTACGAATAAAACCCCCTCCTGCGGAAATCCTCTTCAGACTAAGCAAACCCACAGCGTGCGCTTTGATTGTGAATAGTTATTAAGACCACAAAAACCTCAGTGTAAACTAAGGTTGCAATGGTTGTTGAATTCCTAACCATACCATGTGGCGCGTCGGCTACACAGCTGGAAATGGTTAAACTCTGAGACTTTCAATCCCTACAGAATAAGAGCAAATCTTAGATACTAATTATTCGTCTGCAGCTAGAAATTATGTAAACCTGGGATGCGAATGTTTTAGGGAAACAGAAAGAGAGAGAGTGACTCAGATGAACTCTCCAGCAGACCGACCGGATTCCAACAGAGAAGACAACAATGACATACACCGTAAATATATACTTGCAATTATTCTCGAATGAGCAGCCGTTCATGTGTGAAGGATTAGCATTTCAATGTATATAATTATAGACTGTGTAATGAATCCATTTTGTCCTTCCTGCTCTTTCTCAGTCCACACCCCCTTCCCTTTGTCCACCAAGCCGTCATATTGGTTTAGCCCACTAGGGGATCTTCCCTATCATTGTTAGTAACCAATATCTACTGTTTGTTTGTTTATGCATTTCTGTGATTATTTAGTTAGTTAGTAAATAAATTATTAAGCCAATTGTTGTATGGATGATTTATAGTAAAGACTGGGTTCGTGTAGATAAATTGTTGGTTATGACATTCAGATGAGACTGATGTGAGGTAAAGAATAATACAGTGAGGGAAAAAAGTATTTGATCCCCTGCTGATTTTGTACGTTTGCCCACTGACAAAGAAAGGATCAGTCTATAATTTTAATGGTTGTCATGGGCGTCGTAAGGATTGGACCAAGGCGCAGCGGGTAAAGTGCTCATCTTCTTAATTTATTAGACATAACACTTAAACAAAAGAAACAAACGATGAAACAGTCCCATAAGGTGCACAGACTATATAGGAAATAACCACTCACAAAACACAAGTGAAACAAACCTCAACTAAATATGGCCTCCAATTAGAGACAACGACAACCAGTTGCGTCTAATTGGAGGTCCTACCAAAATAGAAATAGAAAACTAGATTTAAACAGAACCTACACTAAAACAAACACCCCCTGCCACGCCCTGACGAAACTACAATGACAAATAACCCCTTTTACTGGTCAGGACGTGACAATGGTAGGTTTATTTGAACAGTGACAGACAGAATAAGAACAACAAAAAATCCAGAAAAACGCATGTCAAAAATGTTATAAAGATGTTGTCCTGTCCCCTCTGCAGAAAAACACCCCCAAAGCATAATGTTTCCACCTCCCATGTTTGACGGTGGGGATGGTGTTCTTGGGGTCATAGGCAGCATTCCTCCTCCTCCAAACACAGCGAGTTGAGTTGATGCCAAAGAGCTCCATTTTGGTCTCATCTGACCACAACACTTTCACCCAGTTGTCCTCTGAATCCTTCAGATGTTCATTGGCATACTTCAGACGGGCATGTATATGTGCTTTCTTGAGCAGGGGGACCTTGCGGGCACTGCAGGATTTCAGTCCTTCACGGTGTAGTGTGTTACCAATTGTTTTCTTGGTGACTATGGTCCCAGCTGCCTTGAGATCATTGACAAGATCCTCCCATGTAGTTCTGGGCTGATTCCTCACCGTTCTCATGATCATTGCAACTCCACGAGGTGAGATCTTGCATGGAGCCCCAGGCCGAGGGAGATTGACAGTTCTTTTGTGTTTCTTCCATTTGCGAATAATCGCACCAACTGTTGTCACCTTCTCACCAAGCTGCTTGGCGATGGTCTTGTAGCCCATTCTAGCCTTGTGTAGGTCTACAATCTTGTCCCTGACATCCTTGGAGAGCTCTTTGGTCTTGGCCATGGTGGAGAGTTTGGAATCTGATTGATTGATTGCTTCTGTGGACAGGTATCTTCTATACAGGTAACAAACTGAGATTAGGAGCACTCCCTTTAAGAGTGTGCTCCTAATCTCAGCTCGTTACCTGTATAAAAGACACCTGGGAGCCAGAAATCTTTCTGATTGAGAGGGGGTCAAATACTTATTTCCCTCATTAAAATGCAAATCAATTTATAACATTTTTGACGTGCGTTTTTCTGGATTTTTTTGTTGTTATTCTGTCTCTCACTGTTCAACTAAACCTACCATTAAAATTATAGACTGATCATTTCTTTGTCAGTGGGCAAACGTACAAAATCAGCAGGGGATCAAATACTTTTTTCCCTCACTGTAATTGATCAGATATTAAAATATCTGAAGAGTTATATTCGTAAAAGTATAATTTTGTCATCTGAAGATTTTCCGTGGTGCCCGACTTCCTAGTTAATTAAAATGTACATGATTAGCTTAATCACGTAATAATTACAGAGAATTGATTTGATAAAATAACAGTCTTCACCTATAATGATGCCAAAGACACAACACATTATGACACCCTGTGCGAGGAATCTAAGATAGAATGAGACTTTGCTGTTGAATTATGTATGTATCAATTGTGCAAGCAGAATTGTGCAGACAGACTGTTGTATGCGAATAGAGAAAGATATTGGTTGCGTGTGTGTTTCCATTTGAACAAGCTATTTGCATGCGCCTCCGGTCATGTGTTGACTGCATCAGAGCAATGAGTTGTAAATTCCAGATTTAGTCCGTTAGGCCAAACGGTACGATTTCTGTCGGTCAATATTAATGTCTAGAGCAAGGGCATAGAGCCAGTAAGGTTAGAAATTAGAGGATAGATCTATTCGGTGACCTGAAGTTATGTGGGTAGACCTCAGGCGTATCTGTTTTTATGTACCCTGCACTCCGGTAATATAATGCTAGCAAATAGTATGCCGAATGGGTTAACGTGAGACGTCACTAGTAAACCCCTCTTTCCATGGTGAAGGGGACCCTATTTTATGCTTGGAAGTGAGATTTCTGTACAAATGTGATTATCTTAGCACGAGATGCTAAGCTAACAAAGGGAAAACATAATTTTATTTTTCCTGTGTCACGTTGAAATTCCTCCGCCTTGCGCGATGGAAGTCCCGCCCTTTGTACTTCCGTTTGATTTCAGCTTTCTGTACATTTCTTTAAAAAATAATTAGGTGACACCCAAACGTGGATCACGTTAAGATATCCAGCCAATTGCAATTGACTGGATATCGACGTCTCATTCAATTTTACTAATAAGTAGAATTGCCAGATTTCCCTTTTCAGGTGTATCTTTTAAATACTATCCAAATTGATTGGTTTTCTACAACGTGAAAATTTAAACTTTTCACATTAACCTAGAGCAACACTCTCAGGTTAATTCAAGTTTAATTCCCAAATAGCCTATCCCATGTGGCTTTGGCCTTAGGGATATGTGAACCTAGTGGTGAATGTACCCTAAAATTGTAACTACTGTTTACACTTATGATAATCCAGACACTCAATTGATTGGATATCATCGTCTCAGTCAATTTAATAAGTTAAATTGTCGAACATACCTTAAGGTTCTTCCAATTAAATGAGACATTTTAAACTTTCCAATAGTAACCTAGATGAACCAACTTCCCAGGTTAATAAAAATGTAATTCCCAGATAGCCTATCCAGGTATGATTAATCATTATCCTTGATTAATCAATTCAATTTACTTTTGCAAATTCATTCACATCCAACTCACACAGTACAGGTACAGTACTGATGGTTCATTAACATCTATAAATAGATTAAAATCATCTTTGCAGCTTCCAACATATTCCAAAACCAAACTTTGGAAAATTACGAAAAAAAACATTTCCTTTCAAATGTTCTAATAATGTGCAAGCTATCAGAGGGGGTAGTCCCCACATCCCCTAGTGGGTCTATAATTATATACATTAAATTGCTAATCCTTCACACATGAACGGCTGCTCATTCGAGAGTAATTGCAAGTACATATTTACGGTGTATGTCATTGTTGTCTTCTCTGTTGGAATCCGGTCCGTCTGCTGGAGAGTTCATGCGAGTGTCTCTCTCTCTCTTTCTGTTTCCCGGGAAGAACAACGTCTTTCATGGTTAGAATGGATACTTCAGAGTATCATTCAGAAATTTTCTCATAGAGTAGATTTTTCGGCGGTTGTCGGTATTCGCATCCTAGGTTTACATAATTTCTAGCTGCAGACGAGTAATTAGTATCTAAGATTTGCTCTTATTCTGTAGGGATTGATAGTTTCAGAGTTTAAACATTTCCAGCCGTGTAGCCGATGCTCCACGTAGTATGGTTAGGAATTCAACCAACATTACAACCTTAGCTTACACTGAGGTTTTTGTGGTCTTAATAACTATTTGCAATCACAGCTCACGCTGTGGGTTTGCTTAGTCTGAAGAGGATTTCCTCAGGAGGGGGTTTTATTTGTAAAAATAGACGCCAGACCATGATGAAGGGTCCATGGACTGTGCTCACGGGGGCGTGGCCAATGACTGAGTTAAACTTTAAAGGCAATACAATTATCTCACATTAAAGGTTTAACATCACATTACATCATTTCACAAATAGTTTCATCTTTACTAATTCATTTTATACAAGAATTAGATGCAAACACCATAATTGAGAAATGTACACATTCAGAGATATAGTTGTGTGTGTTTCCTGTCCTTCTTGAGGTCACCAAATGAAACGCACTCAACATAACTGTCCCTTAAGTGTCCATGGACCCTTCCCACATTCTCACAAGTGGACATATAGTTTCATTTTCCCATTTTGGGGATTTAGGAGTTTGGCCACATGAAATCCTTTGTTCACCCTGTGGTCTCTCTCTCTGCATGCAAAGGGGAAGAGAATCTCTGCCAGGAATTTACAACCTGAGATAACAGAACCTGGGTGTAGGAGAGAGTGAGAGGGGGAAGCTATGATCTACGCCCAGAAATGGCCACGTCATGACACTAGCTAAATAACAGTACACTTTAACTTAAAATCAAAACAACTTTCTGACAAAATTAGAAATGTGTAATATCTGAAAATGTAGCTGGATAGACTATTTTACCCTTAGAAAGTTTACGTTCAAATGGCTCTCCTGTGAAGTATCAAGTAGTAACCCACAACATACGCCTAGTTTCCTGAAACCAGTCACATATGCCAAACATTTTGCTCACTCATTCAAGGACATTGTGTTGGAAAATTTGGTAGGCTGCCTGAGAAATATATTAATATTTTGAAAAAAAAATATATATATATATGTTTCAAAGCTGTGTGTTTGTAGATGCTGCTGCATCAAATCACCTATCACTCTCATTCTGTGTCGCTGGGGTACCAGGCAGCCGACATTTGTTGTGCATCGTTCTCACATTATATTTCCTTTTCCTACCTCTGCTTGCTCTTGTAACTGGGAACCCTACACTCATTGGCAGCGTGCACCCTTCTGCTGAGCCCAGCATCTTGGTCACACTCTGTGACTGGGTTTGAGTGCAGGGCGCTGGGTGCGAGGGGACTGGGGGAAGTGTTAGCTACTTCACCACCATGAGAAAGCCTGGATGATTGTGGGCTGTTGATAGATTTCAGAGGTGTTGATTCAAAGGCTTGAACTCCCTGTACACAAGCTTGACAAAATATTTTGGTGGGAAGAAGAAGTCATTATTGAAGCAAACGACTAGTGAACAGTGTTTTTCTGCACAGCAGCGGGGGAGACGTGATCTGCCTGCACTTGCCAGAGCAGAGCCCCCTGGTTTGTTTGCCTACCGGGCTGGGTGGGTAAGAGGGTACCCGTACCAGCCCTGCTCCCTGCCTCCTCTCCTCTTATCTCCATCCATTGCTGTGCCAGGATGTGGCCACCTCGCAGAAGAATCAACAAAAAGTACTGTTTCAATTAAACCTCCAGCTGGCGGTGGCAACCGCCCCCCTACCCCCCATCACCAGCCCCCATCACTACCCCCGATCACCAGCCCCCATCACCAGTCCAGAAGAGACAACCTTCTCAAGCTTTGTGCAATTAGACACTCCATCTGTCTGAGATGAGAACCCCATCATAGTTACTCCTTTATGCGTTTACTCACAGACTTTTTCCAATTGCAGTCCTTCCCATGGAAAAATGTAGCAATGCACTGAGGACTCAATGCATGGCAATTGCTACACAATAATTTTTTCCATCATAATTTCTCAAACATGCTATTTTGATGATTACCCCCAAGTCTCTAATCTCTTTGTCTGTGTTCCGTCCATAACCTTTGAGAGAGTGAAAGAGATCACGCTGTAAAGCAGATTGCTGTGATGATCAATCTCGCTCTCGCTCTGTGTGTGTGTGTGTGTGTGTGTGTGTGTGTGTGTGTGTGTGTGTGTGTGTGTGTGTGTGTGTGTGTGTTGCGCCGCAACTGTCTTTGCAAATTCAGCTCTCCATCAATGTGTTCAACCTCACATATGCAGACACACCTACATGTAAGCTACACACGTATATCTCATATATGACAAATGTTTCCGTCGCGCACAAAGAAGACTACGCTCCTGGTGATGTCTATTCTTCGGCTGGGTGTGAATTGAGGAAGGCTGGGAGCCAGATGGGACCGGTGGATCAGGTTACCTGTTATAGCAGCGCATCTGCCAAGCCAGTCAATCACCTTGATGTCTGTGACAGGTCGATGGAGCCTGAGCAGGAAAGGCTAATGCAAAGGGAAGAGCAATTGGTTTGCTGGATCTAACCCTCATCCTCCTTCTCTCCCCTCCTTCACATCCTCCTCACCTACCCCCAACACTATCTCTGGAGCCTCCGCCTCACCCACCCAGCCCCATGCAGCACCAGCCCTGGACTTGAATATGCAGCTCAGGTTGGCTTCTGAGGGTTCTGTCTGAGGGACACAGGGACAAAGGTGGGGCTCAGTTACAGCCAAACCACTACTATTCTGTATTGACCAAGTCAATACAAAGTACACTCCAAAAAGTCTCTGAAGTTTTTTTGACATCTCAGATCTCTGTCCTTTGTCTATGGCCATAGAACCACTTGGCTCAACCACTTGGAGAGTATATTCTTCAGCTATTGCCTTTGTGCACGTATACTGCTCCAAAAAATAAAGGGAACACTTAAACAACATATCCTAGATCTGAATGAAAGAAATAATCTTATTAAATACTTTTTTCTTTACATAGTTGAATGTGCTGACAACAAAATCACACAAAAATAATCCATGGAAATCCAATTATCAACCCATGGAGGTCTGGATTTGGAGTCACACTCAAAATTAAAGTGGAAAACCACACTACAGGCTGATCCAACTTTGATGTAATGTCCTTAAAACAAGTCAAAATGAGGCTCAGTAGTGTGTGTGGCCTCCACGTGTCTGTATGACCTCCCTACAACGCCTGGGCATGCTCCTGAAGACCACAGTCTGTGGTGCAATGTGGCGTTCGTGGATGGAGCGAGACATGATGTCCCAGATGTGCTCAATTGGATTCAGGTCTGGGGAATGGGCGGGCCAGTCCATAGCATCAATGCCTTCCTCTTGCAGGAACTGCTGACACACTCCAGCCACATGAAGTCTAGCATTGTCTTGCATTAGGAGGAACCCAGGGCCAACCGCACCAGCATATGGTCTCACAAGGGGTCTGAGGATCTCATCTCGGTACCTAATGGCAGTCAGGCTACCTCTGGCGAGCACATGGAGGGCTGTGCGGCCCCCCGAAAGAAATGCCACCCCACACCATGACTGATCCACCGCCAAACCGGTCATGCTGGAGGAGGTTGCAGGCAGCAGAACGTTCTCCACGGCGTCTCCAGACTCTGTCACGTCTATCACGTGCTCAGTGTGAACCTGCTTTCATCTGTGAAGAGCACAGGGCGCCAGTGGCGAATTTGCCAATCTTGGTGTTCTCTGGCAAATGCCAAACGTCCTGCACGGTGTTGGGCTGTAAGCACAACCCCCACCTGTGGACATCGGGCCCTCATACCACCCTCATGGAGTCTGTTTCTGACCGTTTGAGCAGACACATGCACATTTGTGGCCTGCTGGAGGTCATTTTGCAGGGCTCTGGCAGTGCTTCTCCTGCTCCTCCTTGCACAAAGGCGGAGGTAGCGGTCCTGCTGCTGGGTTGTTGCCCTCCTATGGCCTCCTCCACATCTCCTGATGTACTGGCCTGTCTCCTGGTAGCGCCTCCATGCTCTGGACACTACGCTGACAGACACAGCAAACCTTCTTGCCACAGCTCGCATTGATGTGCCATCCTGGATGAGCTGCACTACCTGAGCCACTTGTGTGGGTTGTAGACTCCGTCTCATGCTACCACTAGAGTGAAAGCACCGCCAGCATTCAAAAGTGACCAAAGCATCAGCCAGGAAGCATAGGAACTGAGAAGTGGTCTGTGGTCCCCACCTGCAGAACCACTCCTTTATTGGGGGTGTCTTGCTAATTGCCTATAATTTCCACCTGTTGTCTATTCCATTTGCACAACAGCATGTGAAATTTATTGTCAATCAGTGTTGCTTCCTAAGTGGACAGTTTGATTTCACAGAAGTGTGATTGACTTGGAGTTACATTGTGTTGTTTAAGTGTTCCCTTTATTTTTTTGAGCAGTGTATTTGAAACAGCCAGTTCTCTAACCAGATTCTAAACAAGTTGAAACATTCAAACTGTAGTACAGTCCTGAAAAGCATTTATCATATTAACATACTGCAATATTCTGTATGACTTGTGGTGTATTGCCACAATAGCCAATAGACTGACCCTGTTCCTCCTCACATTAGATAAGACTATATAAAAGATGTAACCTGATACCTCTAGGGGTCCTACATCACCTGGCTTCTTTAAATATTCTCTTACTTGTAAGCTAAGTGATTTGAGAGAGATTGTGCCGAGACTGTCAGAACTTTCCTGTCATATACTTCAACAGCAAATAGATAGCTGCTGGATGAATAATTCATAAGAGGCAATTTTCCCCCAGTCACTGAGTCATCAATCACATCACAGAAATATTGTGACCCAAACGGCACCCTATTCCCTATTTAGTGCACTACTTTTAACCAGAACCCTGTGTGCACTATATAGGTAATAGGGTGCCATTTTGGATGGACCCCAGGAGGATGATGACCCCTGAGTCGGCCAGTGGAGCTGCTCTCCTGTCAAAGCCAGCCAGGTACTATTATTGGACAAAATGGTTGACACTTGCTGATCTTTTAGTTAATGTTGCACTGCAGCACTGTGAAACTTCCAGTTGCATAGACAAGCTACTAGAGAATGTCTAGCTCCCCTTTGCTTATTGACTTACTGGCCAGTGTGAGCTCTTACTATTCTTTACTTTGTTATCGCTATCACACTACGACTGCAGGTGCAAGTAGATTCTTTTCATTAAAAAAAGGTGTATTTTCATAAAGAAATCAATGCAAATATTTTCTACTTTGTCTTTTTTTTTTACCGACAGAATTGCTCTGCTTGAAAAGACCCTCTTCAGTGGAGCAATTTGATCCGTGATTGCATGCATTTACCCATGTAATTGAAATAATGAGAGATGATTGCTTTCAGCTCTTAGTCATAAGTTTCTAATCTTTTTGTTTAATCCTGGCATCAGCTGTCAGCGTGCTCATTGGGGCTTCGGGAAGATACACTGAGGATATCATTTGCATCACCTCAGACTGTAATTTCTTCTCCCTTTCTCCCTGAGCTGATGCATGCTCCTGATTATATACAACTCTCCCAGGAACACAGGAGTTCTTGTGTTGTTTTGATAGGAACAAAGCAAACCGGAGCACAAATATGCAAGCGGCCTGTAGCAAAATTGCTGTCAGCCACAAGCAAAATAAAAGCCCTCCTCCTCGTCACATGTTCCGTGGCATTTGATAAAGCTGTAATTCCTCCTTCTTCAACAGAGCTATTATGTCCTGATGATGGTGAGGATAGGACGCACCCTGCCACGGCGTTACACCTGACCTCCCTCCATCCCATCCTCCTCAAGCAGAGAGACACACCTCTGGGTGAAGCATTTTACAAATGAACTATCAATCCCTCGATGTCTCCAGGCCAGCTGTCTACGACTATCACAATAACAAGAGAACGCAAAGCAAACACAAGCACATGAAAGTGTGGCAGTTCATTCTGCAGCAAATCAAAACGTGTCAAAGTGTTTTTGAAATATTACTGAACTCACTTTTTTTTCTTGTGAAAAATAGTGATAGTATAGTGAACATCTTCTAATTACACAGAGAGAGGAAAATAATGATTTACAGTATTTGATTTTTGTAGTATTTAAATGTAAAGTCATCAAAATGGGGATATCTCCTGTCACGTCCTGACCAGTAAAAGAGGTTGTTTGTTATTGTAGTTTGGTCAGGGCGTGGCAGGGGGTGTTTGTTTTATGTGGTTCGGGGGTTTTGGTATATGTTCAATGTTAGTATATTTCTATGTCCGTGTCTAGTTTTTCTATTTCTATATTTAGGGTTTTTGTTTGACCTTCAATTGGAGGCAGCTGTTTCTTGTTGCCTCTGATTGGAGGTCCTATTTAGTAGAGGTTTCTCAGCTTGTGTTTGTGGGTGGTTGTTTTCAGTCTAGTGTTTCTTGTTTAGCTGTGTGCCTGACAAGACTGTTTTCGTTGTTGTTTTTGTTCAGTGTTCATTTATTTTAATAAAGAAGATAATGAGCATTCACGTACCCGCTGCATTTTGGTCTAATCATTACGACGGCCGTGACATCTCCATGCAGCAGACAATCATTTAGAGCCATTAGTTAGTGCTAAAAATGGTAAAATGACTAAAATGTAATGCTCATGTCTCTTTTCTACTTTTCCTCCAGCCATGCAGGATGATAGACACCAAGTATCCCCCCAGAGCAATACTAACCTATTACAGTAGCAGACAGACTGACAACTCTGCATTCCCAACCCATAGGCTCTCCTTGTAGAATATCCTCTCTTCATTTCTTTCACACTAAACTCCTGTTTCTTTCATCTAATGCAGCTACAGTACTACACGCTACTGGAGGCTCTGACCATGACAATGGACATTTTGATATACCCACCATTCAGGAGTTACAGTATATAGGAAAGATTTAACACACACATGAAACATCGTAAAGGTTGCTGAATCATAGGTGCCATGTCTTTCAGGACACCAGATGAGATGCAATCAACTCAGGTGTAAATTTTCCTAAACCATTTTATCAGAGATTCTTTTCTATTGTGAGACGTGTGACAAAAGGGTTGAAGGTTGGCGGAATGGATACAATAGCTGACATGTCCTCTCTCTGACAATAGCAAAACTTTATTGGATTTTTGGGCCTTTATTCCAGTAAGCGTGTATTAGTTAGGTGTGGAATTCATATAATGATGTGGATAGCACTATGTGGAATGAGAACTAGGGTCTGCATCCTATAGGTAACTCTGTGGGTGTTTCCATCAGCAATACCAAGGCCTTCTACCGAGGTCTAGTGTACTCAGGCACAATTTCACATAATTTCCCTGTTCAAAACCAAACAGTTGTAGTCAGAAGTTCACATACACCTGAGCCAAATACATTTAAACTCAGTTTTTCACAATTCCTGACATTTAATCCTAGTAAAAATTCCCTGTCTTAGGTCAGTTAGGATCACCACTTTATTTTAAGAATGTGAAATGTCAGAATAATAGTAGCGAGAATGATTTTTTTTCAGCTTTTATTCCTTTCATCACATTCCCAGTGGGTCAGAAGTTTACATACACTCAATTAGTATTTGGTAGCATTGCCTTTAAATTGTTAAACTTGGGTCAAATGTTTCGGGTAGCCTTCCACAAGCTTCCCACAATAAGTTGGGGGAATGTTGGCCCATTCTTCCTGACAGAGCTGGTGTAACTGAGTCAGGTTTGTAGGCCTTATTGCTCGCACACACTTTTTCAGTTCTGCCCACAAATTTTCTATGGGATTGAGGTCAGGGCTTTGTGATGGCCACTCCAATACCTTGACTTTGTTGTCCTTAAGCCATTTTGCCACAATTTTGGAAGGTCATTGTCCATTTGGAAGACCCGTTTGTGACCAAGCTTTAACTTCCTGACTGATGTCTTGAGATGCTTCAATATATCCACATATTTTTCCTTCCTCATGATGCCATCTATTTTGTGAAGCACACCAGTCCCTCCTGCAGCAAAGCACCCTCACAACATGATGCTGCCACCCCCATGCTTCACGGTTGGGATTGTGTTCTTCGGCTTGCAAGCCTCTCCCTTTTTCCTCCAAACATAACGATGGTCATTATGGCCAAACAGTTCTATTTTTGTTTCATCAGACCAGAGGACATTTCTCCAAAAACTACAAATTATACGTGAAATTATCTGTCTGTAAACAGTAAACAAAAATGACTTGTGTCATGTACAAAGTAGATGTCCTAACCGACTTGCCAAAACTATAGTTTGTTAACAAGAAATTTGTGGAGTGGTTGAAAAATTAGTTTTAATGACTCCAACCTAAGTGTATGTAAACTTCTGACTCAACTGTATATAGAGAAGCCTCCTGTTATCACAGAACACTCTTCGCTTCCTGATATAATTAAATACAGAATGCAAGGAACAAATCAATTTGGGACAGACTGAAAGCTGTGCATTTCTCAAGCAACAGTTACAATTTAATTGGACCACATCAATTTATTTCACATTTTGGAAATGTCATGCCTTTGCAAGAACTAACCAAATTTGCATCTACTGCTGAATGTTTTTGCACATTGGGGAAATAAATAAATAAGTCTAAATGCCAGTGTACTAAAAATGCCAAGCGTTTTCTAAAGCAGCGAAAGTTGACTTATAAATGCATTGCGTGGTGCGGCCGCCTTCACTATGACTGTTCTGCGTAATGTTTCCAAATGCTTTGAGTGCAGGTAGTCTACTTGGCTTAAAAGGGCAGCAAACTGTGGCATGCCTTTGTTTCTGTTTCCTCTGTTTTGTTTAATATAGTGAAATATTCAGCCATCAAGACTCATAGAAATCCAATATTGACACATACCGGAAGACATTGGTGCTATTCATTTGAGTTTTATAAAAGAACGAGGGCCCGATTCCAACACAGGAATGTATGCCTTTCCTACAAACCCCTTTCCTAAGCATTTCTCAGTAGTTGGTATTCGGATTTACTGTATGAAGGTGCCTAACGAGCTTTGCAGGCGTGGTTTCCTTGTGCACACACTGAATACATGTATTTCAGCCACTGAAAACCCTCCCACTTGCAGGCCAACAGATTATCTCTTGGAGTTTTCATTTCATTTGCTGACATTTGACTGCTTTCACATTTGTCTCTAGTGATTATAAGGTAAAATAGATCTAAAACAAGTATCATGTATATTTACAATTCCCCTCATCCCAACGGATTACTAATTTAGCTAGCTCTTATCAATAGATCTTATCAATTTGTAAATTACAGTGCATGGAGAATGGTGTTATTTCAATCTGAAAAAATTAAGTAGATGCTTTTTCCACGTGGAACTGGCAGGTTCACTTAACCTTTTTCATGGTTTCCTCACGCGTAAAGGTGGTGGAATTATTAGGGAATTAAGTCAAGGTCAGAATATGGCATATCTGTAGACACACCTCCGCCACACCTTCATTTATTAGTTTTCCACCCAAAACTAATAGCTGGTGAAAAGCATGCTTAAGTATGCTTAAGATCAAGGTCAGAATACACATAGAGAGAAAGTGCATACAAATTGAATTATGTTCCATTGACACACGCTTAACTCGGACAGAATCGGGTCCCAAATGATTAAACTCTACCTCAAGAAATAATCAAAGGGATTTTAAGTCAACACCCCATTGTACTGTATGTTACAATTCTACACACTTTGACATGATTTATTATGCCTTGAGGGGTATTTTGAGGGGTACGTAGAGGGGTATTTTGAGAACACAGTATAAGTGGAAAGGCCCCCAATCCCCCCAAAAAATATAAATATACACTACCGTTCAAGAATTTGGGGTCACTTAGAAATGTCCTTGTTTTTTAAAGAAAAACTTTTTTGTGTGTATTAAAATAACATCAAATTGATCAGAAATACAGTATAGACATTGTTGATGTTGTAAATGACTATTGTAGCTGGAAATGAATATCTATAGAGGCGGACAGGGGCCCATTATCAGCACCCATCACTCCTGTGTTCCAATGGCATGTTGTGTTAGCTAATTTAAGTTTATCATTTTGAAATGCTAATTGATCATTAGAAAACCCTTTTGCAATTATCTTAGCACAGCTGAAAACGGTTGTCCTGATTAAAGAAGCAATAAAACTGTCCTTCTTTAGATTAGTTGAGTATCTGGAGCATCAGCATTTGTGGGTTCGATTACAGGCTCAAAATGGCCAGAAACAAATATCTTTCTTCTGAAACTCATCAGTCTATTCTTGTTCTGAGAAATGAAGGCTATTCCAATGCGAGAAATTGCCAACACTGAATATCTCATACAACGCTGTATACTACTCCCTTCACAGAACAGCACAAACTGGCCCTAACCAGAAAAGAAAGAGGAGTGGGAGGCCC